>NW_021144935.1:0-88821 GCF_900634775.1 Gouania willdenowi | reverse complement strand
TAACATACACCAACATATTTTAGCAGCATCAGCATTATTGTTTTCTGTGACGTGTCCTTCAGTCTTTACTTGTTTTATCAGGAGGGAATGATTAGCCACTTTAGTTTAGTCTTTTCCCAGCAGCAGAGTTTTTTCAGAGTGTTTCCTTTTGAGGGAGAGTTCATTCTGTATTTGTCCATAGTATCCATAGCAACGGTCATCTACCAATCACTAACAGCCACTGGGTAGATGACATGTCCAGATCAGTCAGATCAGCTTATTTTATCATTATTCTTATTTCATATATTATTATTTATTATTATTATATTATTTATTATTATTATTATTATTATTATTATTATTATTATTATTATTAGTCATGTTTTTGTAGGAAACAGTTTGTTCTTTATTCTGAGTTTAACATAATCAAACATCTGGATGGAACCATTTGAGTCTATAAGTTTTTATAATGTGTGTTTGGCTATTCAAAAACAAAGTTGTCCTGATTTTTATTTTATTTTATTATTACCCAAGAGGTTTTGGTAAATTGTTATTATAACAAAAGTATTTTGTGTTGTCATATTTGGTGCCTTTGGAGATCAACTTATTTATTTATTTATTGCTTATTTAAGTATTTGTTTACTTATTTCTTTATTTAATTCATTCATTTTTATATTATTGTGTCTCAGTCTTCATTTATTCATTTAATTCATTTTTAGCCTATTCTAGTTGTAAAAGTTAAAAGTAGTAAAATATATTTAAACTAAAGTATTTTATAATTATTATTTCTAGTGTTAATTATTTGTGTAAAGTTGTTCAGCTAATGTTCAAATCTATGTTAATTTTTATTTTATTTTTTTTCATGTGTGTGTTTATGTGTAGATATATATGTATGGGTGTATATGTATTTTATCAATCTCTATTCATCAGTTATCTATGGGTGTGTATTATATGTGTTAGTGTATCTATGTACATTTATGTGAAGTTGTGAATGTTGAAGTTTTAGATACAAAGTCATAAATTATTTTATCAAGATTATTGTTATTATTTATTAAAGAGAAGTGTTGAGAGGTTAGTAAATTCTACTCCTGTGAATATGTATTGATGTCTTATGTTAATTTTCCTTTTTATTATGTTTTGAAATAATCACTATATACAGTCAATCAATAGGTTTGTTTATTCATTTATTTATCATTGTAATGTATTAGAATTCATACGACAAATGTATTTCTAAAGGGATAATTATGATTTAGTGTGTGATATTGTCCACATTCAAAAACTAAAAAGAATAAAAATAAGTACGACTACCAAACTTATTTAAACTGCAAAGGACCAAATAGTGTAAATATACATATATATAATAGTGTATAGTTAAGATCAGAGGAGGTGGAACCAATCAGTGAGGATGAAGAGAGGAACACTTTGAAGGAGATGAGAAGGTGTTGAAGACAAACCAGTAGAACATGGAGAGCTTGATGGAGATGGCATCAGGTTTCTGAGCAGCACTTTGGACTCTTTAGGTGTGTAAATCACTGCCTGTGTGCTCCTGCAGGGCGGACCATGGAGGAGAGCAGAGGATCAAAGCTGGTGTGAGGAATGTAAGTGTGTGTGTGTTCATTCAAAGTGTCCTCATGAAGCTCTGAGTGAATGAACATGTCAGTGATACAGAGAGAATGAAGCATCACATGATCAAACTGTTGTTTCTTTGTGTCTCATCAGATTTCTGTCACATTCACCTCGACACAAACTCCATCAGCAGAAACCTCAGACTGTCTGAAAACAACAGGAAGGTGACATTTGTGAAGGAGAAGCAGCTTTATCCTGATCATCAGGACGATTTGATTACTGTCAGGTTCTGTGTAGTACTGGTCTGACTGGTCGCTGTTACTGGGAGGTGGAGTGGAATGGAGATGTTTATATAGCAGTGAGTTACAGAGGAATCAGAAGAAAAGGAAACAGTGATGCTTGTGTGTTTGGAAATAATCAATCAATCCTGGAGACTGAGATGTTACAGAGGTTTTTACATCTTCAGACACAATAACATATTCACACGTACCTCCTGTCCCTGTGGTTCCTCTGGTAGAGTAGGAGTGTATGTGGACTGTCCTGATGGACGTCTGTCCTTCTATGAAGTCTCCTCTGACTCTCTGACACTCATCCACACCGTCTGTACCTCCTTCACTGACACTCTGTATCCTGGGTTTGGGTTTTGGTCCATTGGTTCCTCAGTGTCTCTGAGTCCTCTGTGAGACAGACAGACAGACAGACAGACAGACAGACAGACACAGACAGACAGACACAGCTACACAGACAGACAGACACTAAGACAAAGAGACAGACACACTGACAGACAGACAGACAGACAGACACACAGCTACACAGACAGACAGGCAGACAAACACACACACACACACCTACAGACAGTCAGACAGACAGACAGACAGACACACAGGCAGGCACACAGACAGACAGACACACACTGACAGACAGACTCTTAGACAAACAGACACACAGACACACAGGTAGGCAGACACGCAGACAAACACACACACACCTACAGACATTCAGACACACAGACAGACAGACACACAGGCAGGCAAACAGACGGACAGACGGACAAACACAGCTACACAGACAGACAGACACACACAGCTACACAAACAGACAGACAGACACGCAGACAAACACAAACACACACACACACCTACAGACAGTCAAACACACAGACACACAGGCAACACAGACAGACACACACACAGAAAGACAGACAAACAGACAGACAAACAGACAGGCAGACACACACATACACATACACAGATAGACAGACACACACACAGCTACACAGACAGACAGACAGACACACACAGACACACACAGCTACACAAACAGACAGACAAACAGACACAAACAGACACACACAGCTGCACAGACAGACAGACAGACAGACAGACAGACACAGCCACACAGACAGACAGACAGACAGACACACCGACAGACAGACCACACCAGCTACACAGACAGTCAGACACACCAACAGACAGATACACCACCACACACACAGACAAACAGACACACTTACGACACACAGCTACACAGACACCACACCACAGACAGACAGACCGACAGACACTTAAACAGACACAGACAGAAAGACAGACACTTAGAAAGACACACACATACACAGATAGCCAGACAGACAGACAGACACAAACAGACAGCCACAGAGAGAGAGTAGACAGAAGTGTCTCTGAGTCCTCTGTGAGACAGACAACAAGATAAACTGACTTCCTGTTTGGTTTTGGGCGGGGTTATAATGTAACTTTTTGCTCATCTTGGGGTCAATAATACATGTAAATTTGATGTGAATCCATTGAAAAATAGCAAAGATACAGTATTTAGAATGTGACGGAGAAATATTTTACAGTGACACTATAGGCCCCTCCCACTGATCACAGCCTTTTTTCTATCAGGACCTGTTCCCATCTTATAAGATTCATCCAACACTATTTTGAAGTCAACACGACAAATCTTCTTTTCGGACGCCTAAAAGTGGCGCCATCTGAGAACGCAAAGTATGAGGTCACATCTGTCTCATGTTCTTTCCACAAAAGTGAAACTGTTCCTAATTCACATGTTTTATTATAAATGATGATAAATGTGTAGAGAATAAAGCAGATGATGTTAGTCC
This sequence comes from Gouania willdenowi, assembly GCF_900634775.1. NCBI lineage: Eukaryota > Metazoa > Chordata > Actinopteri > Blenniiformes > Gobiesocidae > Gouania > Gouania willdenowi. The sequence continues at coordinate 85,154 of NW_021144935.1, read as the reverse complement.
ATCACCTGAGGATTATAGGGATACATTTTCTATCAGGCACAGTGAGACAGGCTGAAAATCATTTGTATCTCCTGATAACATGTTCTGGTCCACAGTCCTGTATCACCATGTGTCTGTGTTGAGAATGTCTGATAAAATGTTATGAAGTTATGATGATCAACAGAGGGTGAATAAAAAAATACACCATTATCTAAAGATCAGATCTCCTGTGTAAAGGAAAGTGAGTTACATCAACAACTACTGTGGGCAGTGCTGCAGTAAGTTCATCAGAACATCATTGAGTGAAAAAGGTGGATCTGAGTCTGACAGTGTGTTCAAATGTTCACAGTGGTGTTGATTTTACTGTATCACAAGTTGGACACATTGATCTAAAGACTGAATTACAGCGTGTTTGAGTCTAGAACCCAGAGAGTATTTAGCTAAGTTTAGTTAGCAGGGGTCGCCTAGCAACCATTACACTTTCATAGAAAAAGGAGAATATATGACATTGTCAAGCAGATCTATGAATACTATTAACTTTAACAACACGTAATGTACAGAATAGCATTATTATTATTATTATTATTATTATTATTATTATCAAATTATGTATCATTTAGGGGTCTATTGTGTCTGCTTTCTAGGTAAATATGAGTTGTTTAATGTGTATTAAGTTTAATATTTAAAACATAATTCGTTTTATTTCTTACCAATTTATATTTTGTGTATTTTGCTCAAACTGTTTTTATAGTGTTAATCTTACTGTCTGGATTATATCAGTTTTGTCTCTGTTTACGTACATGGTTTTGTTGTTAGATTTAGATTAAGTTGAAATTAGATGTTCTGAAAATAACATTTAATTATCATATGTTAAAAAAAAAACATAAATAATTATCCAAAGCATGATTGTAACAATCCACATTTAGTTTTAATAATAAGCTAAACTGATATCTAAACACAGAATTGTAGCTCCGCCTTCATGCGCTCTCCCTCAGCCATGGGATACAGATTCTGTTGGGGGGTCACTGCTTTGATACGAACAAAGTCCAAAATGCTTGACCATCACATGATTCATGTAACTCAGTTTGTTCCATAAGTTAGTGGTGGGCAATTTGAATCCATTGACATATCTGGGATTTTTGGTAATTTGTCGTCAATAAACTGCATTAATTGACAATATTCATACAGTACACCATCATATGTATGTGTATATACAATATATGTTTATGTAGTTCCATAAATAGTTTTTTTTCCCGAATGTAAATTTGTATGAAAAAAATGTTAAAAAATATGTTCATATGTATTGTATACATTATGTATTGCTTTGAATTTTTTTTTAATTTTCATTAAAAATGGGTCATTTAAACCACATCCAGACAAACACATTGAAAACATATTTATTATGTTCATATACTACCTCACTATGCAGCATCATTGATCCTCACCATGCAGCATAATTGGTCTCATCATGCAGCATCATTGGTCCTCACCATGCAGCATCATTGGTCCTCACCATGCAGCATCATTGGTCCTCATCATGCGCATCATTGGTCCTCACCATGCAGCATCATTTGTCCTCACCATGCAGCATCATTGGTCCTCATCGTGCAGCATCATTGGTCCTCATCGTGCAGCATCATTGGTCCTCACCATGCAGCATCATTGGTCCTCACCGTGCAGCATCATTTGTCCTCACCGTGCAGCATCATTGGTCCTCACCATGCAGCATCATTGGTCCTCACCATGCAGCATCATTGGTCCTCACCATGCAGCATCATTGGTCCTCACCGTGCAGCATCATTGGTCCTCACCATTGGTCCTCACCATGCAGCATCATTGGTCCTCACCATGCAGCATCATTGGTCCTCACCGTGCAGCATCATTGGTCCTCACCATGCAGCATCATTGGTCCTCACCATGCAGCATCATTGGTCCTCACCATGCAGCATCATTGGTCCTCACCATGCAGCATCATTGGTCCTCATGCAGCATCATTGGTCCTCACCATGCAGCATCATTGGTCTCCCATGCAGCATCATTGGTCCTCACCATGCAGCATCATTGGTCCTCACCATGCAGCATCACAGCAGTAGTAGTGTGAAATTATTACATAGAATAGGTGTGATTACTATATAATTCATATAAAATGTTCAGTATATCTATATATCTAATACACATTTGAAACACACCTTGTCATGTTTTCATGACTCATCATGGTCTGTTGATGCTCCATCATATGAAACCAGTCCTGTGACATCACTGCTCCCTGTGCTCCTACAGTAGGTCACTTACACTCTAACAATATTACATGATTAGTATAATAACTTGTATAATACAGTAATAGCCTATTTACTTAGTATTAAGTATAGTTCCTCGTTTAGTTTAGTATAATTTAATTTCAACATTGTTGTCTATTTTAAACTTCTGTGTGATTTCAATCTCAAAAGTTCTAAAGTGCATCACAGACTGTCTAATCTACTGTAGCTTCAATGTGCTACAATGATAAACTGATCACTTCAGGGACTAAATGTGAGGCTCAATGAGCCGCCATTGCTGTAAATAAAACAACCATTGGAGTGAACGAGTTGTTGCTACTCTCTGGTTGTGTCCTAGTGTTTCCTCCTATCTCCTTTCCTATCTCCTTTCCTATCCACTGTTCCTTCACCCCTGGAAGTGTTTAAGTCGTGGCCATGATAAAGAGCGTCCAAGTTCTCTTTAAGCTCAGGAAAAAAGAAACACACACCAGGGCGTTTACGGAAACTCACGATGACCGAAAAGTAACAGAGATCATGTAAGTTATCAATGCAATAATATGAACAACTTTAAATAACCCATATATTATTATATGTAGACATATCAGATTATAACTGACATAAAACAGACACTCTGTGGTTCTAGAAAAAGGATCAGAGACATTTTTATCCACATGATGTTTTATTCAACATAATTCATATTAGTGAGTAGAAGGTGAGTGTGATCAACTATTCTCAATGTGACGTTCTTTAGTTTACCTTTAGTTCCTCGTAGCCATGGTAACCTCTTTTCCTTTGATTTACATTCATACCTGTGATTTATGACATTATATCAGTGGAAAGTGTTAGAAATGAGCTTTTAGTCCATTTTAGGAAATGTGTAGTTTTTTCACCACGACAGACGTCACTAACCTTCACCACCGTCAGATTATTACGTCACCTAGTGGAAGTGTGTCTGATTGTCAAAACAAACGTGATGGCCTTTTCCTAACTCCTCTCCTAACACCTTTCCTTAACCCTGTGATCATCTATGAGGGTTAAGGAAAAGTGGATAGGAAAGGAGATGGAGGGACTATTAGGACACACCTCTCTCTATACGGCTCTGATCGTCTCCAGGCAGCCATTAGCAGGAAGCTGCTGCACTGAGGAAACCATTTCTCCTGAAAATTATCATTTATATCTTGTAAATGACATTACATTGCAAATTTAAAGACACATGGTGCTCAACATAATTGATTGTGTATTTTTTTAAAAAAATTTATTTAAAAAAAAAGAAAAATCCAAAACGCTAGGAGGGCCGGTGCACTAGCGCCCTCTATTGGTCAGCCTCCACTGTGTGTATGTTCTTTGCAATGACCTGATGAAGGTTGTCAGACCAAAACCTTGGTAAATATAAAAAGAGTTTCTCAGATCTAAGTCTGCATTAAACCTGTTTTTGTTTGTACTTTAAATCTAAATCCCTTTTAAAAATAGTTAAATTGTAGCAGTAGTCAACATTCATCTGTCCACTTTCACAACCCCTTTATTCCTAAATCTTATCAGTGTTTATAATATGAAATATGTTTACATACAGTTCAAGCCTTTGAATGCTACCCTTATTAAAATGTTCGTTGTGTTAATTTAAGTCGTGCTCTGCTTTTGTTTGGTCACTGATTTTTTAGTTCCTGTCAATTCCCTTTTAAAACTAATGAACTTAAACTGTACAGGAACACCATAAGACTTTGATCTAAATCATTTATTATACATGTTGGTAAAACATTACATACATGATTGACCTCCTTACCCCACAGTACTCCTCTACTGCTATAGGCTCCAGGTCAAACCCCCACACACGTCATCAGTCTGACTGGATGGTCTCAGAAGCCTTTTGGTGAGGTTTTTCAGCAGAGCTTTCCCCCCTGGTGTGACAGACCTCTCTGAATATGGTGGGGGTAATGCAGCACCTCCTTAGTTGGTGCACTCAGCACTGGAACTCTGCTCTAGTGTGATGTTCTCAGTTTGGTGTGATGTCACCAAAGATGTTTCAAGAGACGCCATATGATGGTGTTGATGTTCAGAGCAGATGAATGCACAGGTAGAGGGTCCCAGCCTATAATCAGAGAGTGGCAGCAGTGGGGGAGAAGGGGCTACTGTATGTGGGCGGGGCCTGAGGACTGTCCTTGTTGGCAGCTGGTATGACAGCACACTTACCTCTTACACCTGACCAAACCATGGATATACCAGAAGATCAAAAACACGTTTCCATAAACATTGAAGCGATATCCATACATAAAGTGTCATTAAAAGGTTGGTTACCATGGTAACTTGTTTGTACCACTTCTGTTCAGTCTCTGTACAGCTGAACACTGGGAGAACAGATGTAATCCTCAGCTGGGAGTAGTGGGCCGTCTGGTACGGTAGAGCTGCCACGTGGCTGCACAAGGCCTGTACCTGCCACACAGGTGTACTGGTATCTCTGAATCTTCACTGGTGTGAATCCCTGAGCACAATCTGTGAACAATAGCACATGTTAGTTAGAGAACAACATGTATTGGCTGTAAGTGTAATAATAGAAAGACAAACATTAAACTAGAATATTTGCATTTCCTGCAGAAAATGCAAGTGAGGGATGCATGTGCTTGCCCCCGTCGCACCGCATTTTGAAAAAAAGTGAATTTGTTGAAAAATATGAAAAAAATTGAAATGAGTTGAAATAGGTTGAAAGTCGAAAAAGTTGAAATGGGTTGAAAAAGTTGAAAAAAGTTGACAAGGTTAAAAAAGGTTAAAAAGGTTAAAAAGGTTTTTAAAAAGGTGAAAAAAGTTTAGCATTGGCATTGCGTTAGCATTAGCATTGCGTTAGCATTAGCATTAGCATTAGCATTAGCATTAGCATTAGCATTAGCCATTAGCATTAGCATTAGCATTGCATTAGCATTAAACTTAGCATTGCGTTAGCATTAACATTGTGCTAGCATTTGCATTGCACTAGCAGTAGCTTTGCGCTAACAATTGCATTGTGTTAGCATTAGGGGAGTGGTGGCCTAGTGGTTAAGGATGCTTGGGCTTGTAATCGGAGGGTTGCCGGTTCAAGTCTCACCGGGGCCATCACTGTGGGATGTTGAGCAAGTCCCTTAACCCTGAACTGCTCCCCAGGCGCCGCAAAATGGCTGCCCACTGCTCCTCAGGGATGGGTTAAATGCAGAGGACGAATTCCATTAATGTACTAACATTACATGGCCAATTAAAGGCGAAAGCCCCGATTTAATCTTAATCTTAATTAGCATTGCGCTAGCATTACACATTGCGCTAGCATTAGCATTTTGCTAGCATAAGCATTGTGATAGCATTGCGCTAGCATTAGCATTGCGCTAGCATTAGCATTGCGATAGCATTAGCATTGCGCTAGCATTGGCATTGTGCTAGCATTAGGTTAGCATTAGCTATTGCGCTAATATTAACATTGTGCTAGCATTACCGTTTGGGTAGCCATAAACATTGTGCTAGCATTAGCATTGTGCTAACATTAGCATTATGCTAGCATTAGCATTGTGCTAAGCGTTAGCATTGCGCTAGCATTAGCATTGTGCTAGTGTTAGCATTGCGCTAGCATTAGCATTGCGCTAGCATTAACATAGCATTAGCATTAACATAGCATTAGCAGTATGCTAGCATTAACATTGTACTAGCATTAGCATTGCGCTAGCATTGTGCTAGCATTGTGCTAGTATTAGCATTGTGCTAGCATTAGCATTGTGCTAGCATTAGCATTGTGCTAGCATTGTGCTAGTATTAGCATTGCGCTAGCATTAGCATTGCGCTAGCATTAGCATTGTGTTAGCAAAAGTATTGTGCTAGCATTAGCATTGTGCTAGCAATGCGCTAACATTTGCATTGTGCTAGCATTAGCATTGCGCTAGCATTAAAATTCCGCTAGCATTTGAATTGTGCTAGCATTAGTTGAAAAGTTTGAAAAAATTTGAAAAAGGTTGAAAAGTTTGAAAAAGGGTTGAAAAGGTTGAAAAAAGTTAAAATGGGGTTGAAAAGGTTTGAAATGGTTGAAAAAGTTAAAATGGGTTGAAAAGGTTGAAAAGTTAAAATGGTTGTTGAAAAGGTTGAAAAAAGTTAAAATGGGTTGAAAAGGTTTGAATGGTTGAAAAAGTTTAAAATGGGTTGAAAAGGTTGACAAAGTTAAGTTAAAATGGGTTGAAAAGGTTGAAATGGGTTGAAAAAGGTTGAAATGGGTTGAAAAGGTTGAAAAAAGTTAAAAATGGTTGAAAAGGTTGAAATGGGTTGACAAAGTTAAAATGGGTTGAAAAGGTTGAAATAGGTTGAAAAAGTTAAAATGGGTTGAAAAGGTTGAAAAAAGTTAAAATGGGTTGAAAAGGTTGAAATGGGTTGAAAAAGTTAAAATGGGTTGAAAAGGTTAAAAAAGGTTTAAAAAAAGTAAAATGGGTTGAAAATGTTGAAAAAGTTAAAATGGGTTGAAAAAGTTTGAAAAAAGTTAAAATGGGTTGAAAAAGTTAAAATGGGTTGAAAAGTTTGAAAAAAGTTAAAATGGGTTGAAAAGGTTGAAATGGTTGAAAAAGTTAAAATGGGTTGAAAAGGTTGAAAAAAGTGAAAATGGGTTGAAAAGGTTGAAAAAAGTTAAAATGGGTTGAAAAGGTTGAAATGGTTGAAAAAGTTAAAATGGGTTGAAAAGGTTGACAAAAGTTAAAATGGGTTGAAAAGGTTGAAAAGGTTGACAAAAGTTAAAATGGGTTGAAAAGGTTGAAATGGGTTGACAAAGTTAAAATGGGTTGAAAAGGTTGAAATAGGTTGAAAAAGTTAAAAGGGTTGAAAAGGTTGAAAAAAGTTAAAATGGGTTGAAAAGGTTGAAATGGGTTGAAAAAGTTAAAATGGGTTGAAAAGGTTAAAAAAAGGTAAAATGGGTTGAAAAGGTTGAAATGGGTTGAAAAAGTTAAAATGGGTTGAAAATGTTGAAAAAAGTTAAAATGGGTTGAAAAGTTTGAAAAAAGTTAAAATGGGTTGAAAAAGTTAAAATGGGTTGAAAAGTTTGAAAAAAGTTAAAATGGGTTGAAAAAGTTAAAATGGGTTGAAAATGTTGAAAAAAGTTAAAATGGGTTGGAAAAGTTAAAATAGGTTGAAAAGGTTGAAAGAAGTGTAAATGGGTTGGAGGTAGAAGCTGAACATGTTAAAGGTTGAATGGTTTGGATCAGTCAAGAATGGCTGGTGAGGGACCATTCCAATGTAAGTGGATGGGAGCAAAAGTTGCCAGGGCATAACTCAAAAAGTTGACAGTTACAAATTATAAAAGCGATAGCATACGAGTCCGGAATTTTCTGAACAGTTTGACATCTTACATGTCAAATCGGAAAACAGTGTAGGAGTAGAAGCTTCTGACGTAAGAAGAAACACATATAAGAATAATAAAGGTCACGGAATACAGTAGTGATGATGCCATTGCATCCTCACTAATTAGTGACATTATGTTAGTAAACTTCTAAACTGTGCAAAGTGAAACAGGAAAAAGTCTTATAAAAACTATTTATTTATTGTTAACCATGTCAAATATATATGTGTAATCTCACTTTACTTATTTCATAGAAAAACACAAAATAAACATTTAATTGAAATTATAAGAACCCAGAACATAATCTAGTTTCTGTGAGAACCATTAATTTTACATTATTTCTAAATATGAAACCTCGGTACCTAAGGACAGTGGTTCACTAACTTTATGTACCCATGGTACACCAAAGGACATGTAAAAATATTAAGTTACATCTATTGTATAACACGTGTTATCACTCATATCATGTACAATATTTATCAATGTGCATAATTAATTATTAATGTCAAATAAAATGTGACAAAGACAACTATGAGGCTAAGCTATTTAGCAGAGACTAAGCTAGTTATCAAAGTCTAAACTAGTTAGCAGAAGCTAAGCCATTTAGCAGAGATTAAGCTAGTTAGCAGAGACTAAGCTATTTAGCAGATACTAATCTATTTAGCAGAGGCTAAGCTAGTTAACAGAGACTAAGCTAGTTAGCAGAGGCTAAGCTAGTTAACAGAGACTAAGCTAGTTAGCAGAGGCTAAGCTAGTTAACAGAGACTAAGCTAGTTAGCAGAGACTAAGCTATTTAGCAGATACTAATCTATTTAGCAGAGGCCTAAGCTAGTTAACAGAGACTAAGCTAGTTAGCAGAGACTAAGCTAGTTAACAGAGACTAAGCTAGTTAACAGAGACTAAGCTAGTTAGCAGAGGCTAAGCTAGTTAACAGAGACTAAGCTAGTTAGCAGAGGCTAACGATATCAATATTATTCAGATGAATAAATAAAAGTGGTTATCACAGATTCATAGAACAATAAACCATTATTTTACTGACTTTATGGATGAACCCCAAAAATCTCTCCTTTATTCCCCCTTATAGATGGTCCTGTTCCACATGACTGTTCTTCAATGTTCATGTCTGTGTTCAACCACCTTCAAGCTACAGTGGGGGTCCCCGCTCTATGGAACCTTTATTTTGGAGGTCGTGGGCTGCAAAGGTGAAACCACTGGTCTACAGGACTCCACATCCCATAAATCTGTTCTGACAATGTCAATAAGAGAGTCTTTACAGTGGACATCAAAACAAACTTTCCATTGGCAAATTCAACCTTTTCCATTTTTTTTTCTGGTAAATGATCTTCAGTGATTTATTGATCTATGAGGCCAACTCCTTATCTGATAAAGGATGATCGTCTACAGCAGCTTTAATCAATAAAGCTGATACATATTGGGCTGCAATGACTCTACAGTAGCAGGTTCCATTGTGGTTCTTTGTTTCCTTCAGTCTTCACAGTTGAGCACCTGAGACATGAATCAATGAGTTGATGTTGAAGTGTGTGTTGAACTGATGAAGGGATTCATCAGTGACACAATAGTAGACCAATAGGCCTGGACCTATAAAGAAGGATCAGGTCCAGGTTAAATCTGGACCTATAAAGACTAACTGGTGTCTTCCATAAGAGAGATGATCAATTCATGTCAGTCTATGTGTATTTATGAGAAGAACAAAAATGGAATGTGGAGGCCTGTAGATGAATGTAAAAAAGTCTTTTTACTTCATTCTTCCTGGATTTCTTGTGTTTCTTTGCCAGACAAGGAGGACAGTGATTAGCTCGGCTCCATTTTTGTTCTAGTTTGTTCCAGATGTTCCCTGTGACATCACTTCCATCTGCAACACATTTATTTTGGCCAGATTTGGAGTGAAAACACCAGAAATGTGTTGGGAAGGTACTTTGGTAGAGTTTTTGGGGCCAAACACAAGAAATCACAATAAGAATGAAGTAAAAAAAAAAAAAAAAAAAAAATTCTATGCAATTGTTTACGGGACTCCACATCCCACAATACAATGCAATACACTTCAGCAGCTTTAAAGGGATCCTCCTGTTTTTACAAATATGGTCTAAAACCTTTGAAATGTCCTTGTTAGAAGATCTATGCCTAACAAAACACATTATTTTGTTCTTTATTTGTTTTATTCACTTTTAAAATTCTAGAAAAATTGTCAATTATAATTTAACACAAAACTAAGGAACCATGTTACAGTTCTATGTACAGTTCTACACATATGTTACCATTTAAAAAATGAAATCTAGGGGTAAACTGAGACATAAAAAGGCTCAGACACCCACACCATAAATATTAAAACCTATCATTTCATTAATTATAAATCCTAACAAGGAAACCAATAGATAAGAAATAAATTAGATGATAGATATTAGTTGTTAGTGTATTTTACAGCTGATTTAGGACCTGTTAGCATTAGAGATGCTAACAGAAAGCTAACACAAGAGGAAGGTGAACTTTTATTAGGTTATTAATTTCAGGCTAAGTAATTGTGATTAATTGTAATTGAACTTTAGAACATAATTGTAATTGACTTTTTGAGAATGAAGAATAATTGATTGTAATTAGAAAATATGCTGGTTACTGTAATGGTAATTGAATTGTAATTGAACATGGGTAATTGAAAATGTAATTGAGCCCAACCGTGATCAATGTTAACGGTTTGATCCTTTTTGGTGTTTAGTTTGGTTTCCAGATTGATTGATTAATGGAACCTATTGTTGAATTAGATTCTAATAAAGCTACTGATTGGTTTCCTTCAGGTGGGGGAAAGCTACGAGGACACTGAGAGTGTGAACCATGAAGGCGTCCTGGAGGTGGGACGGCTGTGTTCATCTACTGTACAGCAGTTAGTGACTGAACTGATCAGCAGAATGGAGATCAATAACACCAATACACATGTCTGAATACATATTTACTGTAGATATTGTGTATTTTTGATATTTTATTACATCAACGTGGTGATTAATAGACTGTTAGGATGAATAAGAGTGTAAGTATTCATTATTGTTATATGACGTTCAGCGTAAGATGTGATATAAATGATAACGTTTGTGTTTTCATTTAAAAATCAATCATTTTTTTAAAGAATAATCAGTTGTTTGTATATTGTTTCTGCTAAATGACTGAATGTTGTTTTATAATGTGTTACTGACTGATTCTATGCACCATGTTAGTCTGTTTAAAACGTGCTGTCATACATGATATTACCATATTTGACATAACAATAAAAACTTTGTTGTAAATAACTTGTTCTCGTCCATTGAAATGTAGATAAAAAGCACCATGATTATTCCTAAATACAGCATTTTCCCACATGAACTCAAACTACACCAAGTACAGGTTCTTTTAAACAAACCAGTTCATCACCATCTTCAAAATGTTTCCAATTCCAAAACCTTCTGCTTTTCCACTAAATTCCTTAAACTGTGTCAAACTCATTTTAGTTCAGGGTCTGAAAACGGCTAAGTGTAATCTCAAGTGGGACACACATTTTTTGGAGCAAAAACCAGTAATTTCATCATGAATGTGTCTAAGTTTACACTTCTATGTTTAAATAATATGTAAAGTATGGAAGACACGAACAATATTCAACAATAATTAACAGATATCAGTCCCTGCAGGATCTTCACTTTACATTTACTGGATTTTGTGACTAATTTTATTTACATTCCTAATATTTGGTGAAATATTTTGAGGATAATTGTTAAATTTTGGAAAAATTGAGAATTCTTTCAACAAATTGTGATTAAAAGGTAAATAATGATGGGGAAACTGTAAACCCTGCAAATATTGTGTTGTTTGATTGAATCTGTATTTACTTATGTTTTCCTGTGGGCTGAACTAGATGCTCTAAAGCAGGGGTGTCAAACTCATTTTAGTTAACGGGCCACATATCTTAAGTGGGTCATAGATTTTACACAGGAAAACGATTCATTTTAACATTATTGTGTCCGTTTGCACTTCTACGTAGACAAGAAATACAAACTATGTAAGAAAGTGACTATATCCAAGCAATAAGTGATAAATATCAGTCCTAACAGGATCTACACTTTACATTTCATACATTTTCTCATCAATTTCTATTTAATTAAGGGAAACATTATGTCATATTTTGAGGAAAATGGAAGGATTTTGTAAGAATTTTGAGTTTTTTAAACAGTTTAAAATGAAAAATGACTGAAATCATGTGATAAAAGCACCAGGAAAACTGTGAGAACCTGTAAATATTGTTGACTTTGGAATTGAATGGACAACAACAAATGGTGATTGGAATGGAATGGTTACATGGTGACATCTGGGATGAAATCCAATCAGATTAAACTACGGACTAGTTGGGAAGGTCAAAAGGTCAAACCTCGGACCACAAAGAAGAGCAGATGTGTGGACAAACTTTATATTTGATATAAATGAGGGACAGACAGTACAAAGCTGTGTGTCAACAACAAGCCTGAAGCGACACCTGCAGGAGAATCAAAGTATTGCACTACTGACAGCTTTGATTCAAACTTTGAAACATTTGAAGACATTTCTTTCCTTATATTAGATCACATTCCTTAATGGTGTGGTCAGTATTTTTATTTAACCATAATTGGGATTCCCAGTTGAAATGCTGAACAGTGAAATGATAGAAATGTATTATTTTATTACATTTAAATATCTTAGAGTTGCTCATGCTCAGACATTTGCAACATAATAAAATCAGATTTTAGTGTCATACATGTACATGCAGCTCTCTGTATCATTTTGTGTAACTTAATAGGACACAACTATCAGACTTTGTGTGTTTCTGTTGTTGTTTGTGAGTTTTTAAAGTTCTTTAGGGGATTTATTTTGACATTCAGTCTATTTTTCTCTCATTTTGTGTTTTTTTGTTGTTCATTTTGCTAATTTTTTCTGTCATTCTGCCTATTTGTGCTGTTCTTTTGTGCGTTGTTTGTACTTTTTTTAATTTCCTTTTCCATACAAACACTTCTTAAAATGACTTAAATTAAAATAAAAATAAACATCAGGAAATGATTTACAACATTTACTTTGTTTACAGAATACTTGGGTAGGTTAAGGGTAGGGCAACCGTCGTCTCCCATTTTAGTTTATTAAATTATTTTACTAAAACCATGATAAAGCTGTTATTAAGTCAGTGATTCTCAACATGTGGTTATTTATCATTTTAATAATGATTCCCCAGATAACCTTTAAAGGGGAAACTTAAACCACTTTTTATCTTTTTCTTTGGACATTTTGCAACTTCCTTTGTTCCATTTTTGTCCATTTTCCCAAAATGTTGATATTTTAGTTTTTTCAGATTTACCTTCCTTTTGCCATTATATAACACCTGTTTCCTTTAATGTCACTTCTCTTTTTTTGCCACTTGACTGCTTTTGGCCCATTTTAGTCAATTTTTATTCTTTTCTTGCCAAGTTTTTGCCACTTTTGGACCATTCTTTACCACCTTACTCATTTTTTGTCACATACTCATCACTGTGAACTCTTTGTTTACCTTCTCAGAACAGCATCAAGTGATTGACTTGATCACCATTCAATCAATCTAACTGAACCAATCTGTTTTCAACAATGAATCCCTCTGTAAAAAATGAGGGGGATTCACTTTTGTTTTCATAAAAGTGTGGGTGTCGCATCCCCCGCATCCCTCACAGGTGAGACGTGCCTGGGTTGTGTTTTAATTTAAAAAGAACAATCATTTTAAAATGTATTATTTGTTGTTTTACTCAACTACTAGACATTTCAGACGACCCTTCATGGAATCACGACCCCAAGGTTGAAAAACACTGTGTTATATCATTTCCATTATAATTGAGCTGTTTTCATGATTTTAAAATGCAATTGTAAAGCCTTTTATTTTAATACTCATTTTTATTATTTTAATTTGTGCCATTTTTCCATGTTTTGGTGCCTTACTTGAATAAATGTGATCCATATTGTTGCTTTGCTTTGTTGGACAAATACAAAAAATTATGATTCTGAATAAATACAGTTTTAAACACATAAACAGTATTACCTTTATTGTTAATATTATTCCTTTAAGCCATGTTTGAGAGATATTTTGGACGTGCTGCGTCTGCTACACTGAAGTCAGAGTTTCAAATCCAAAATGCAGAGTTCAGAGGGTCTTTGAACGCAGCATGAGTGAGAAGATGATGTTGGTGCAGCAGCAGCACTGTCCATCAACTCTGTAGTGGACCAACCCTGGATGTCCATCAACTCTGTAGTGGACCAACCCTGGATGTCCATCAACTCTGTAGTGGACCAACCCTGGATGTCCATCAACTCTGTAGTGGACCAACCCTGGATGTCCATCAACTCTGTAGTGGACCAACCCTGGATGTCCATCAACTCTGTAGTGGACCAACCCTGGATGTCCATCAACTCTGTAGTGGACCAACCCTGGATGTCCATCAACTCTGTAGTGGACCAACCCTGGATGTCCATCAACTCTGTAGTGGACCAACCCTGGATGTCCATCAACTCTGTAGTGGACCAACCCTGGATGTCCATCAACTCTGTAGTGGACCAACCCTGGTCGTCGTTCTCAATTTGTTGCATAATGAGAATCGTTTTTATTAAACCAGGGGTGTCAACCTAATTTCACATCAGGGACAGACATATAAAATATTTATCTGTAACTCTCCTTTTACAATCTAAACCTAAATGAATGATTTCTGATAAGTTTGACACTCTTGGTTTTGTGGTTTTAAGCTCCACCCTCTGACCCCATTAATGTAATCAATAATAATTACTTTTATTTAAAAAGTGCCTTTCAGGCCACTTAAAAACACTACAATAAAAACAGTATAATAAATAATATTAATTTGTAGTGTACACGTTAGTTTAGATGCATACTGTTGTTGTTGAGTCATGGTTTGAGTAGTAAATAAAATCCAAACATTGCCATAGTTAATTATAGATGCCATAATGTTTTCAGTCTTAATTTACAGTGTTGACCAATTTATACCAAAACTTGACAAATTTTTATTGCTCACCAACTAAATGGGATCATGATTAATTCATTCAAAATAAATACTTTATAAACATTATAAAAAACAAACACCTGTGAGGTTAAAATTGATTTAGCACAAACCAATTCATCTGAATAACCTAAAACATTTTTAATAAGTGGAAAAATGCTGAATCTTTAGTTTTGAGAAGAATTGTAAGTTTTACGACTTGCAAAGATTATGATTTACAAATTTTCATTAGAATAATTAGGTGGAAACTACAAAACTAAGAGGGCAGTGTTCACCACAAACAATCATAGAAGTACTTGGATCAATTATTCACAGTCAAACTCAAGCTTTAAAGAAGGCCAGCACATGGTGCAGAACCTTCTGAATCACATTTCTCACAGCAACTGAATGAAGAGTGAAAATCCTCCTTATATCCTCCAGTCCAGCTGATTGTCAACAACTCACAGTCGTGCTCAACTCTACAGGTGCAGCAGATCTCCCTGATTGACATGATGAGCTGGACATGGCTGTGCACTTTGTACCAATCTGTAACAGTAGGTAAATCCCCCAATAGATCCCCTGGAATTATCAAACATTTTGGCCTCAGTAAAAGATAACCAACAATTTGATCTCATTTCACATTTTGTTGCTATTTTCCTGCATGGAAACATCAGTGACAGTGAAAGAATCTTGTCAAAAAATTGTAAATATGGTTAAAGTTGCATTTTTTGCACTAGACAAATGTTTTGTTAAGACCTTAATGTACTTTACCACCATGTAGACCCTTATTTGTGTAAATGTGGACAGAAAAACAGAAACAGACTTTATGAGGAGAACGATTAAAGACTCATACTTTCTCAAATTCAGCCCAAAATAATACTGAAATAAAGTACATATTAAAAATACTAGTTAATTACAGTGTTTAAGTGGATTAAATTAAAGCAGAATTAAGTGTTTACAAGATAGAGGAATTATTTAATTCAGAATTGAAATTGGAATAAACCAGCCACCTAATTCAGATTTAAGTTTAATTTGGAATTAAATTTGCATTATGTTTACAAGGTGAAATTAAAGAGGATTTAACTTTTATTCTGAATTAAAGAGGAATTAAAGCTCAAATGTAAACATGGCCAGTGACAAAGAAAAAAAAAAAAACTAAGTTGATTGAATAAATAAAAGTACTGAGTAATAAGGACATCAGTGGAAATGTAACGTTACCCCCTAAAAATAATACTCAAGTAAAATTTCAGTACATTAACTAAATTTGTTCACACTGTATGTACTGTATATATATATATATATATAAATGTCTCTGGGGTCACTGGACATTAGTGGCTGTGGTTGTTGTGGTTGATGTTGAAGCAGGGCTGGTTAGGAGAGGAGCTGTCTGTCAGTGTGTCAGCTGACAGTGCACTTATCATTTCAGTTTTGGCTCTAATTATTGATTTATAATCTTATTATTTTTTATTATTTTAATTTTATTTCTTGAAATAGAGGTTCCTGACAAAGTCAAAAAGCCTTGATCAATAAACACATTAATGTGACTCTTTTATGTATTTAAAAACTAAAAACTAGTCGGTGCTGACACTAACACAAGACAAAGGTTAAAGTGTTCTCTGGTGGTCTACTGCCTTTATGGTTAAACACAGGCCATGACCTGTTAGTCCAGGTAAGGCTACAATAAATCTGAAAACAATACCGTAGATACCGGGTTCGATCCTGCTTAATCCCAGGTTATCACATATACAGTCACTGGTTATCACCTGTACATCACTGTAAATAAATAAAACTAAAATAAGTCTGCATTCATAACTGGACATCACGAAGCCATCAGCAGACTGTACGTTTATGCAAAACTATCATACAAACATAATTAACCAGAGATCACCAGACACGCACACACAGACACAGACAAATCACATGCTGTGCAGTAACATCTAATTAAAAGCTGTTTTCTAGTATATACATTGGTTAAGATGGTGTTTTTTTAATGAACAGTTTCAATGGACAAGAGTAAGTCTGAGGGATGAATATAGTTTATATATATATATATATATATATATATATATATATATATATATATATATATATATATATATATACTGTATATTAGATTTATATATATTAATACATTAAAGGGTTGAAAAACCCTGTCAAGCCCTCCTGAGTTCAATGAGTTCAGATGTAGATATGATTTTCCAAACACTGTAGTTTTTAATGCCAGATTAAAAAAAGGAAATTGTTAAAAAAAAAATGTAATGTCTTTAATACAGAGAAAACAACCATTCACAAATAACAATAATAACTATAAATAATATCACCACCACCTCCCACCCCCAACAAGTATAAAATAGAAAAATTCCCAACAACAAACAGATATAAAATACTTGAAATATATACTTTTTTTAAAAACTTAAAAATATCTATTATTTACAGTTATTTACAAATTTACAAACTATTTTACAAATAGCAAATTCAGCCCTGTGATGAGAGTGGAGGAAAGAGGTTCCTCATTTCCCACTTTATTTACTTTTTGCCATAATTGCGCTCCTCCAGTAAAGCCCTCCACTCATCATAGGACTGAGTCTCAGTCTCTTCTCAATACCAGTTGCCAAAATACTGGCGATGTGTAGGAGGGTTCCTGTCCTTTTTGCACTTGCTGCAAACTATAGTGTCTTTCTTTTTGGTGTATTTTCTTTTAAAAATACCTGACTGATCTGCCTCCATTTTTCTTTTCCTATACTGCTGTGTGGTGTAGGGAACCGCTTGAGGTGTTACCTGTGTCTGAAATGTTAGAGGGGAAGTAATGAAGGGTTTTGGAGGGGCAGGTGGAACAGGATGAAAAAAGAGCAATGTCTGTGGTGGTGGTGGTGGCTGAGATGGTGGCCTTCCTTTAAGTTGTGCCTGCCCAGCAGTGTTCGGTGGCAGCACAAAAGGATGAGGCTGAGCTAAAGAGCCAAATGTAAAAGTTAGTCCTTTCTGCAGGGCAGGTGGAAGTCTTGATGGAGCTGCCATTGGGGCCTGTAAAGCTGGAAGACCCTGCTTTAAAATATCCTGCTCCTGTGCCTTGCACCGCCTGCAGTACCTATGAAAACACAAAATAATTATTATGAAAACAAAAGTTTCTACATTGTAAAATGCACAAAAAATGTAATCTTGCTTTTGATGTGATTTACATAAGACAAATATGTCCCCGAGGCCTTAATCTGGAATATGTAATAAAGTTTCATAAACAACAAAAAAAGTCTCATAATTAGTGGTCAACAAAATCAGCTGTACATAAAATATGTATATTTATATAAATCCTACTCACCACTGTGAAACTGTTGCAGCATTTACTTCAGGCAGCTGTATAGTGGTCTCGCTCATCAGCCTGGCGTTTGTGACTACGCACTCCCTGATGTTTTTGTATCACCACAGTGTATCTTGACAGCTTCTTTCCCTCACAGCGCACAGTGCTCGGGTAGATGCAAAAAGCTTGACAAAGATCGCCTCAACCACTCTGTTGCAGTCGGGCCACTGTGCAGGACTGTGAGCCCCGATGAAAGACCTGTAGTTAAAAATAATGTCTGCTTTAAAAACATTACAATAATGTGTGACTTACATTATATTTCACTTTTTTTTTACATAACCCAGATATTGTGTTTTCCTAGTTTAATTCACTTTTTGGTGCTCTCCACACCTGGAGCCACAATCTTCTTCGTAGCCCGGAATCGTCCCTTGCTCAGGCTGGTCTGGTGTCGAGCTGGGTAGACAGTTTTTTTTTTTGTCATACTCCCCCAGTTCCTGCCACAGAGCAATGACCTGACTACATTCCTCCTGAGTCAGCGCAAGACGGTGGTCTCTTAGTCCAGCCAAGTAATCAGCCAGATCCTGCACTGCACCATACCCTTCAATGTTATCAGGGCCAACTGAATCCTACCAAAAACAAAAACAAGAAAAAAGAACCACTGATGACAGCAGTGCACACTCATCAATCCAAGCTATTGCAACTTTTCTTTTTTTTTCTTTAAGGTAAACAACTTCTTACATGGCATGAGGAGGAGTGTGGAGATGGATCAGTAGATGGCGCTGATGCTAAAAGAAAAAGACAAGTATTTAGAGTAAAACATTTTAAATTTAAAAAAATAAGCAAAAGGTGAGATTTTAGAAACAGTTGTGTAAAACTCACTAGACTGTTCTGCAGGAGAAACTGTTTGTGTGGAATGGGGGAGCAGAGCGGTCACAGCAGGTGAAGGAGCTGCTTTGACCTCCACTTCTGGTCTACTTCAGGGAGCGTCTTTATCCAGCCAGCTGGAAGACAGACTCTCTGTGCTAAAGCACGCACAAAAAAATGCAAAAAACATAGATGAAAAATTAAAAGCAAATATCAACATAAACAAAATATTTGAAAGCTTCTGAAATAACATATGAATGCAAAAGACATAAATACAAAGGAGGTACATAATATACATTTATTTTTCATTTATAATATAAATGCAAAAACTAAATGAATAAATAAAATCAATGATCAAAGACTGATATTTTTTTAAAAATAATGTAATGTTGACTAACTTGTCGTTTGGGCCTCTTCCCATCTTAACCCTCCTGTTGTACTCGGGTCAAAATGACCCGCCACTGTGTTAAAAACCAAAAAAAAATCCCCTAAATGATGTTTTTTTAACTTGAAATTTTATGACTTTTCCTAGATTGGCACCAACAGTAAAAAAAGTGAAATGTTGCTTTTATTCACATTTCCATGTAAGCTGTACAAAAAAAGGTACAAAGGTGGTCTTCGGGTCAAAATGACCCGTGAGGCAAAAAGAGTTGAAATCAAGGTCACAGAGTTATTTACACACCACAGAATGTTACAATGTTTTAGTTGTGTCTCAGATCAATCAGTAGCAGAAGTAAAGAAGACAAATCAGGTGGGCTTCTCGCGGACCACTGTGCCTTTGATCAGTCTCAGATCAGTTAGTAGTAAACGTGAACAAGACAGTAGCTGACGTAAACAACACAAAGGTGTTCTCGCAGACTGCAGAGCTCTTTTTCTGTGGATTTCCAGAGGTTATAAAGGTGCTGCAGATGACACGACCCCGAATTCTGTCTGTGCTGAAGCCATGAGTGTGCGTTATAACGTTGGAGAGGCTCTAGAGCTGATTTTCTCAGATGTCCAGCAAGACAACTCTGATTCAGAAGCGGAAGTGGAGAATGTATCAGAAGAAGAAGATGGGGAGGAATATAACCCAGAGCAAAATGAATCATCTTCAGAAGAAGAAAACCCTGAAGCTGAAAGAGAGACTTTCCTTTCAAAAAATGGCAAAATACCATGGTCCTCAGCAGCATATGACCAACACGGCAGGCATGCAGAACAAAACGTCATAAAGATGACCCCAGGACCCACAAGGTATGCCGTTTCTCATGCCCATGACATTGTCTCTACATTCTACCTGTTTATCACACCTGCAATAGAAAAAATAATCCTGGAGATGACAAATCTGGAGGGTTTTCGCAAATATGGAGACAGCTGGAAAAAGATGGATGAGACTGACCTGCAGGCCTACTTAGCAGGCCTATGGGATCAAGTCATGGGTGGCTTGCGATGCCAAATCAAGCTATGCTTGGAAAATGCAAGTCTATACCGGGAAGCCGACCAGTGGATGCCCACAGAAGAACCAGGGGATACGAGTTGTGCTTGATGTGACAGAGGGACTGAGGGGTCACAATATGACATGTGACAATTTCTTCACCTCTTATGAACTCGGACAGCAGCTCCTGAAGAGGAAGATCATCATGGTTGGTACAGTTCGAAAGAACAAGCCTGAGCTCCCACCTGCACTGCTTGCATCAAAAGAGAGAGAGGTCTTCTCAACAAAGTTTGCCTTCACGCCCACCACCACTCTTGTTTCTTACCTCCCAAAGAAAAACAAGAATGTAGTTCTTCTGAGCACACTGCACGCAGAGGGTGACATTAGCGATCGTGAGGACAGGAAGCCAGTCATCATCCTAGACTACAACCGCAACAAAGGAGGTGTGGACAACCTAGATAAGGTGATTGGAACATACAGCTGCAGAAGGATGACTGCCCGCTGGCCCCTGGTCATCTTCCACAACATCACTGATGTTTCCTCCTACAATGCCTTTGTGATTTGGAGAGAGATCAACCCGACCTGGATGTCTCGTAAGCAGAACAAGAGGAGGGTGTTCCTGGAGCAACTAGGAAAGGCACTTGTAATTCCACTCATTGAAAGAAGGAAGCATGTCACAGAAGCCTCAGCAGCAGTTGTGAAAGCTATTCAGAGTGCAGGAGCTCCTGATCAACCTGAGGATCCAGCTACCACAGCCACTTCCCCAGCTAGGGCAAGTAAGAGGAAGAGATGTCAGTTCTGCCCTCAAAAGAAGGACTGTAAAACACATACTGTGCGCTGCAGGTGTAAGAAATGTATCTGCAAAGGCTGTGCACTTGCATACTGCCCTACATGTGCTAATTAGTTGAATGGGTTATGTTATTTTTCATATTTTTGTATTGTACATTGTCTTAAATTGTTCACTGGAGAAAGAAAATGAGTCATTGGGATGAATAAAAATGCATTCAAAACTCCTTTTTGCACATTTTTTTTTCTTTTCTTAAGCTATAGAAATACAAGTGAAGGGGGAAAACTCAAGTATTCACACATTGTGTGGTGGATGACAAGTTGTTTCTTCAAGCAAGATGAAATTTGGTGTTTAAATTCAATTAAGCTGCTTATATTGGGGGTTTAGTGAAGACGGGTCATTTTGACCCGGAGGACACAGGGTGTATACAGAAAATGAGGACAACAGGAGGGTTAAGACCTCTGCCAGCAAAGTGATGTCATCAGGCTCAGACACAGGTTTGCCGGGGGCAGATGAGGAGCGTCCAGGGGCAGAGGAGGGTCCCGGGACTGCAGAGGTGGATGGAGTTTCCTCCACAAAGGACGATGAGGGTACAGAGGTGGGAGGAGTTGAAGCGGTGGGGCCACTGATGGTGGACGAGGGCTGCGTACGTGCATGCGTCAAAGCTACCAAAAAAAGAAAAAGAAAAAGCATCACAACTACTGAATGGCAGACAAATAATAAATGAATGTATGTATGTATGTAACATGTAATCACATGTTTCCTTACATGGTCTGACTTTCATTGGAGACACCAGCCTTTTCACCATCTGGGTTAAGTTTTGCTCGCCTTTCCTGACCAAGAGGGAGGACAGGGAGGCAACAGAGGAGCATTTCTTAGGAGAAGGCTGTGATCCTTTACTCTGAATAGAGCTCTGTTGTGTGGTGACTGTCTGCTGAGACTTTTTCTCAACATACTGCTCTTCCTTCATAGCAACAGCAATATTGCCTGAAGGAAAGAGCTCCACATACTCCCTGAAACACTGCTTATTGTGGGCATGATCTGTTGAATCCTTGCTGCCTCCTGTGGGATCCCTCCTCATAGCAGCCACAAGGTAAGCAGCATACCCGAGAGCATTCTCCAGCACCCACTTGAAGGTCTGTCCACGGAAAACACCAAAGTGGATTTCAAAGAAACCCAGTAAGTGTTTTCTGTTGGATGGATCTCCTTTGTGCTCCAGCAGGTTGCTTCGAGCCTTATCCATCACAGCCTCCGGGGACAAGGGTCGCATCCATGGCTTTCCCTTATTAGCCTTTTTTATTTCCATTGCCTCAAAGGAGTCAGATATTTTTAAGCTACCATCAGCCCGTCTAAAAAAGTGGGGTTCCATCTGTTTGACAAAGAAATAAAAAAGACTGAATAGGCATTTCAGCAGTTGCTTAGTTGTAGTAGATGAGCAGATAATGTTTAATTAACAGCAAATATTTGCATATATTATGTACACACGCTGACTTAGAATTAACATGTTATTCCTAACACAGCTAAGTTTTTAATTAGCAAACTTGTTAAAAGAAAAAGGAGGAGCTAGATGCTAACCTCGAATAAATATAAAAAAGTACTGAATTATCTACACACATTTGCCCTATCAGGGGGAAATGAATGAATAAACGATTGACTGACTGACTGACTGACTGACTGACTGAATGAATGAATGAATGAATGAATGTTTGATACACAAATCTACAAATAAGTGGAACACAGTTTAAGAACACAGTAAATAAATAATACACGCTTCCGTTTGTAACATTACGTTAATTGATGAATTAAGCTACCACTGGAAAATAAATCTTAACACTTTGCCGTGACTTAAAGCACTATAAACAATGAGTTTAAGTGCCGAAACAACCCCAGAAAAACAGGTAGTGGGGGGTTGTGCCAGGTAAAAGCGTCGTAATTACGAGCGTGAATATAATAAAATGGCTCTTGCTAGACAGACACCCTGCCAATTCATTTTTAAAAAAGTGTTTTAAAAACACAAATTACTTAGTTCATTGCACTTACCTTGTAAAAATCGATGTAATGTTGAGCGATGCTGTGGTACAGTGAAATCTCCGGTAATTTTCCAAGTCCGCTGGCTAAGAATGATGGAAGTCCTCTGATTGGTCAATTCTTGGTTGCTGTGGGGCGGGACTTCGGGAAGCGATTGGTCAATTCTTGGTTGCTGTGGGGCGGGACTTCGGGAAGCAATTGGTCAATTCTTGGTTAATTCTTGGTCACAAGTCGAGAGCTGATTGGCCCTCACTACCAAGAATTGCCTCGAGCTACAGCCGGGCGGGAGAGCCTTGTGTGTGTGTGTGTGTGTGTGTGTGTGTGTGTGTGTGTGTGTGTGTGTGTGTGTGTGTGTGTGTGTGTGTGTGTGTGTGTGTGTGTGTGTGTGTGTGTGTGTGTGTGATCCTCACACAAGCAGCTGATCAGAGCAGACACACTCCACACTGCAGATGAAATGTGTCTGTTCTCTGTCTCCACCTTAGATAATGTTTCTCTTAGTTTTACAAGCTATTTATCTCGTTTGTTATCACTCTCTCTCTAAATCAGGGCAGACTGTGCACGGACTGAAAGCAGATCAAGTGAAGTCCACCACACACAGAGTCAGAGGAACCTCTGTGACTCTGTTCGTCATGAACATGTTTGTGCCTTTATTCTGTTGCTTCTCCACCTCAGTCTTCATTTTTCCTCTTGTTTTGACAAAAGTCACGTTAGAGATTTCTGCTGGAATATAAAGTCATGGGACTTTATCTACTCTCAAATCAAGAACATACGTTGATTTTTAATGAGCAGCTCCAGCAGCCAATAGTAATGCTTAAAACAGCTCATTAGATTGCTGCGTTGGTATAAAGACCTCTGATTGGCTGACATCCATCCTGTATTGATAAACTTCATTTTCAGAGCCTGGAGAAGGAGAAGAGATTCACTGTCTACTCAGAACACTTTGGATTACAATATGCTCAAAGATGATTATGGACTTTTGACCAAATAACATAAAAAAAAATAAAAAAAACATACTGCAGCTTTAAGCGAAGGGATGCGTACTGCTGAATTTTCACCTGCCAACTTTCTGGGTGTTTAGAACCGTGATTGTTTTAACTCAACCATATTTTTACACATTTTTGCAGCTTCATAGGCCAGTTAGCTCAGCTGGTCAGAGCGTGGTGCTAATAACGCCAAGGTCATGGGTTCAAACCCCATACTGGCCAGATATTAATCAAGGACCTTAAACCTGCTTTCATGTGTTGTAAATGTTAGTGTATGAGTCAGAAAGGACAAGGTATGAATATGTATACAATAAACACAGATAAAGAATATCTAAACTGTTAATCATTCCCAAACCTGGAAGAAAATTCACAAGTAGCCAAAAATCTAGAATGACTGTCAGTAAAGAAGCTTCTTTTTGACATCTTAATAAATCAGCAAGTAGGACAAATACCAATTTATTGATGAATAATCCCAGAACAATTTAGGTTAAAGATCACATTACTCCTGTATTAGCCTCTCTGCATTGGCTTCCCATAAAATATAGAATAGAATTCAAGATTCTTCTTCTCACTTATAAAGCCCTAAATGGACAGGCACCAGTCTATCTCAAGGAGCTTGTAGTGCCATACAATCCCCCCAGAACACTACGCTCTCAAAATGCTGGCCTACTCGTTGTTCCATTTGTCTCTAGAAGTAGTATAGGAGGAAGAGCTTTCAGTTATCAGGCCCCACTTCTCTGGAACCATCTACCAACCACGGTTCGGGGGGCAGACACCCTCTCTACCTTTAAGGTTAGGCTCAAAACATTCCTCTTTGGTAAAGCTTTTAGTTAGGAACCAGCTCATAGCTCATAGTTAAGATGCAATAGGCATAGACTGCCAGGGGGGGTCTGGCATGCTCGATTGGAGAGAGGTTGGAGAGGGCGTTAAGAGAGAGGTCATTTAGGTTAGAGAGGGACCGGAGAGGATCCCATTCCTCTCTCTAACACTCCCTCTATGTCTGCTTCTTCCCTTGTGTGTTTGATCCTGTACTCCTTCTGGCTTTTGTCTTGCAGGTCCGTGGGATCCTCAGTGTGGAGTTACAGAGTCTCAACAACTCTGTCTCCACCCTTTCCTCTGCACACACCCAACACAGCATAACGTGGATGGCTGTTCATCATAGGAATGGGATCCACACAAGGTTCCTGCTGCTTAACAGAAGGTTTTCCTTGCCGCCATGATGAATTCATGTTGGGTGTGGGATACACATGTATGTGTATATACGTATATATGCATATGTGTGTATCCATAAAATGAAGAGTCCGTCCTTAAGACTGCTCTACTGTAAAGTGTCTTGAGATACCATTGGTTATGATTTGGCGCTATACAAATAAAAGATTGATTGATTGATTGATAGCTGAGACCCCCCCCCCCCACCCACCCACACACACAGATATCAAAGAACGCAGAACCTGTCATGCCATCCACCAATCAGGAGCCAGCAGAAGGTATCGTCACACACTCTGCTGATGACATCATCAGGAGCTAGTCACACATCAAAGGACTCAGCAGCACCTTGAGTATTCTTTAATGAGGGAAACCCTTCTGAGAGAGACACAATAACCCCGAACTACTTGGACTCAGTGAATTTACTTTATCTCTGTCACTCTGACAACAGTTATATTTTTGATCTAATGATGGAAGTGCATCAGTTCAATGTAAAGAGTCTGGAACAAACATGCTTTGAAGCACTGAAGGATAACCTCTGTCCGGAAAAATGCATTGGGCTGTGGCAGTTTACTAAAGTCTGGTATATTCCCATTTTGTTTCAACTGAAATATGAGGCCTTTCACTTTATCTGTGAGAATTTTGAGGAAGTTTCACTCTGTGAAGAGTTTTTGCAGCTTGAGGCGCAGGAGCTGGCTGATATCCTGGGTCAGGATGACCTTACTGTGACCCAGGAGAGCACAGTTTATCAAAGTGTTTTAAGATGGATAAACCACATGCCTGAGGAACGACAGGGAGCCATTTCTACTCTGTTACCAAAGGTACGACTGGGGCTGATGGACAAAAGTTACATCACAGACAATGTGCTTGACAATGATGTGGTAAAAACAAACCCTGAGTCCCACCTCTTGGTCTCTGATACCCTTAAAGTCATGTCTCAACCTTCGTTACTCTGCTCTGAGTCTGGGATCAACAACACCTTGTTTTGCCGTCGCTTGCCAAATGCCGTCTTACTGATGTTTAGAATATTTTCTAAGACCATAGAGGCCTTTGACTACAGAACTAACAGCTGGATCACAGTTCACACTCATCCTAGTCTGGAGAATCCCATGACTCACTTATTATTCTACAGCACTGTCTTCCTTGGTAGATGCTTCCACATTGTGGGTGGTGGTTTAAGATGGACCGACCCCTCTAACAGAGTGTGGAGGTATAACCTAGTCACACACACTTGGCAGGAGATGTCACCAATGCAGGAGTCACGGGCCTTAATGAGTGTTACTGAGCTAAAGGGATACATCTACGCTATGGGAAGCTACAGGAATGATGATGTTTTCTCACACAGAACTGCTGAACGCTACCAGCCCAACATCAACCAGTGGACGTTCATTGCATCAATGAATGAAGGGAGGAGCTACGCCAGCTGCACCACACTGAACAACAAGATTTACATATGTGGAGGACAGAGTAATAGAGTACTGAATACTGCTGAGTATTACAACCCAGACACCAACCAGTGGACACTGATCACTCCTATGGGAACTCCTCGGTATAAACTTGGAGTCGTTGCATATATGGGCCACATTTTTGCAGTTGGAGGAAGCAATGGGTCCAGAAATCTGAGGTCTGCTGACGCTTATGACCCAGTGACCAACACCTGGTACGATGTCCCTGAAATGGTCCACACACACAGTTACTTTGACATTGCAGTGATGAACAAGAAGATCTTTGTTGTCTCTTGTAGAAGACGAAAAAGAATTGTTCAGTGCTATGACTACACTACAAATACTTGGTCTGTGGTATTTTCTGGCATGGGCCAGTGCAATGATTGGGTGAGTTGCTGTGTGATTTCTAGACTTCCCAACATGGCTGAGTACTGTTCACCTCGTAAACCCATCATACCCAGGACACAGATCTAAAAAAAGTCTAAACTAGATACTGAGATGAAGCAAATGTTATTTTCCATGATCCTAACTGGGAACTAATGTGTGAAGACTGAATTTCATTCAAATTAATGTCGTGGTTAGCAAGATAAGTATTCTAAAGGGTTAAAATAAGCAGAAATGGATGATTATTAGATTAAATTACTTGAAATCAAACTTCCTACAACACAATAACAAGTTAAATATACTGAATATAAAAAAATATTTCTTGTTAAAATTTTTTTTGCTTTGTCAAATTTAAGATAATTTAAGACTTTTTTTTTAAAGCAAAACAAACAGCAATGAACAAAACACATAATATGCTGCTGTATAAAGTGCTGTGATTTGTCACGTGAAGAAGGCAAAAACAAAATGATCAAACATTTGTGCAACACTACAATGTAAAGTATTCAAACATGTCTCAGTTCAAGGTCCATCTAACATGTGAGACCTAAGGACACTGAGGGAAAACTTGTGGCGTAGCTAGCCAAGTCAGGCACAAAACAACTTATTCAAAGGCATTGCAAACAAAAACAACTGTGATCTTGTAATAGAGAATAAGAACGCTACGTCAACTACATAAACTATGGAAGTATATCTGTACCATAATTCAATTTAAAATCCATTAACAGAAATGCTTTTTCATTTTCAGAATATAGCTGCATTTTTTAACTCATAAATAAAATGAATAATAAATAATCAATTTTCATTTTCTTCTTCCCTTAAACATGACGCTCTGGTGGGAGGAGTCAATGCAGACTGGAGAAGAATTACAAACGGTGGAAAATCAGATGATTTCAGGTCAAAATAATGTGAGCAGCTGATTTTCTGAGGGTGCACAGATCCTAGATGACTAAGATTGTAGTTTATAAATGTGATGACTGGACTACAATAGAGTTACACATAAGTAGTTTGATATTTGCAACCACTGTTTATTTGTCAAAGGTCACATATTAATTCAATGAAACTTTATTTATACAGGGACAATTCCAACAATAGTCACCTCGTAGCGTGAGATAACAGGCAACACATTGTGTGATCATTGGTTTCTAAGAAGGGTTTACAGATGAAAAGCTCTATTATAGCTAAGTGTGTGCTAATATGCTAATTATTGTAATATACAGTTTTTAATAGCAGACATGATATTTACAGTCATAATATATTTTGTTTCTGGGTGTGCAAATGTTACAGATGTGTTCCAGTGAATTAATATTCTTTTGATATTAATTTGAAAATATGTTCTAATTAATATTTCATCCCAAGGTTCCTTTTTCAATGCAAATATGGTAAACAATACCAAAAGTCCATATATTAATAACAATAAAAACTTAATAAATCTCCCCCAAGTGACCAAACCATAACACTGTATTTTTATTTTTTCCATTCATTATTAAATAATGATGACATGTATGGTGACCATACGTCTGGTTTTAGACATGTCCTCTTTTGTTTTCACCTGGTGTCAGGGCTGTGTGGGGATATTTTACAAACTTCTGGGTTTCCCAGGGACTTTGAACGCATCTCGAGGCATGCGTTAATTTAAAAGACTTACCTCCACAAAAATGTGTTCTATCTGTCACCTGCAGTCATAGATTTTTTATGATATAGATATAGAATCAACTGCACTTTGTAAAAAAGACAAACAAACAAAATGATATAATGTGTTACCATTGTTATTTTGATTTAAAAAACAATCAGAAATACCCCATTTTATTTGTATTTGGTTTTTATTTTTTTCTGTTTCTGGTTCTTCTGTTTTCCTGATTCTGGTTTTAAATTAATTAAAAAATTACAGGAAAAAAGTGCCACTAAAGTAGATGTTTTACGTAATAACATGCTCCATAGTTAATTATTAGTTATGTTTGCTGTGTCAGCATGTCTTTCATGTAATGTACAGGATGTGACTTTAATTCAATTTGTTGAAAATTATTTCCTAGAGAAACAAATGCAGTTATTCTGCATCATGCAGTGATAGACACAACAAACACATATACAGCTGTTATGTTACTGCACAATATCATATAAGTTAGCTGTTAGCATAATAGCTTCATATTGTAACAGCTCTGCTGTTTGTTGGATGTGTCCGTTGTAGATGTTCCTAATTCCTACAGCGTTGGCAGTCAGTGAAGGCAACTTGAGGATGCGTAGTGGAGATGTGTGTTTACAGTCTATGGTGTAGAGAGTTTGTGTCAGAAGTTAACTTTGGATTCATCTTTGTAATTTACCTTTCCATGTTTTATTTGGTGTGGTCACAGCAAACAGTGACTCAGGAATTTTCATGCAGTGAAAACTCCTGAGTCATGATGGTAAACAGCTAGGCAGGCAGTATTGGTTTCACGTTTATGGTGAAGTGCTACGAAGTGTCACAATGTGTGTGTGCACTCTGTGTATCTGTTGCACGGTGTATATTCTGTTTGCTTTGAAGAAGTAATCCCACTAAGTAATCCCATTTTTAATAAAAATACTGGTAATCTGATTACATGTTTTTAAATGTACTGTAACAGATTATAGTTACATTATTTTTGTATCCAGATTACATAACGCTGTTACTAGTAATCCATTACTCCCCAAGCCTGTGTGTGTGTGTGTGTGTGTGTGTGTGTGTGTGTGTGTGTGTGTGTGTGTGTGTGTGTGTGTGTGTGTGTGTGTATTTATTTATTAAATTAATATTCACTGTTATGCAGGATGTTTACTATTATTTGGGCCATAGTATATAGTCATCTTAAAGATATAAATCCTCGTTTTAATCAGAAAAAAATGGCCAAAAACAGTGGAAAAAGTTGTGAAATGGGATTTTAAAAACCACAGAAATTGGTTAAAAGTTGCAAATTAGAATGGACAAAAACGGACAGAAAAAGTGTTTTCAAAGTGTCAATATTGGAACAATTAGTTTAAACTTTCATATATTGGGCATGACAAAAGGTGTATGTGGTTAAATTGGCAAAAATAATCATGAAATATGATGAAAAAGGATAAAAGTGACAATAATTGGTCAACATATGTGACATTAGATGCAAAAGTGGTGGAAAGGAGTTGTAAGTGTTATTTGTGTAAACATTTGTTCCTCTAAAGATGTTTATTATGAAGATGAAGTGATCATCTGTAGTTTAAAAATGTGTAGCTCTGTGGGCCTGTACTACAAAGCTGGATACGTATATCCTGGATTTATCTCCGTTAGCGGGTTTCACCTAACCAAACATTCTCTGTCAGAGAGCAGCTGCACTATGAACTGAGATATCAACTCACTCTCTTAACCCAGGTGATGTCAGCCTGGCTACGTGCACGCCAGTGCAGTTTCTGGGAAAATATAGAATAAATGTTCCAAGGCTTCATCAATGTCTCTATATAAACCACACAGTTGTTCTTCCATTTTGAACCATTGATATAAAAAGTGTCAGCGTCACTATTTGGACTTGTGTGAGAGTTGGTATTACAGACCTTTACATGTTCCTTCCTAAAGGTGATGAATCCACAAAGATCCTTTACTCATTTCAAATATGATGTTTCATACCAAAAGATATATTTGAGTTGATAAATTGTCCATAAATAATGTCTATCAATAAATGTAACAGTCAGTTCTTTACTAAATAGTGCTCTTTAATTTGGCTATAGCTGTAGCTTGTTCTGCTCAACACCTCTTCCTTCTTGCTTGGTGAATCAGAACACGACACTTGTAAAGATATATAAGGAGGTTCCTGCAAGACATGCAAAAAGTATATCCTAATAAATATCATTACTGCTATTGTTTCCTAGCTTCTCTATAATCACATGGACCAGATTATCAATCTGTATGATAATCTAGACCTTAAAGCCATGGGACTTTATCTACTCTCAGATCAAGAACACACATTGACTTTTAATGAGCAGCTCCAGCAGCCAATAGTAATGTTTAAAACAGCTCATAAGATTGCTGTGTTGGTAGAAAGATCTCTGATTGGCTGACATCCATTCTGTATTGATAAACTTCATTTTCAGAGCCTGGAGAAGGAGAAGAGATTCACTGTCCACTCAGAACACTTTGGATTACAATATGCTCAAAGATGATTATGGATTTTTGACCAAATAACATAAAAAAAAAAAAAACATACTGCAACTTTAAGCTAAGGGATGAGTACTGCTGAATTTTCACCTGCCAACTTTCTAGGTGTTTAGAACCGTGATCGTTTTAACTCAACTATATTTTTACACATTTTTGCAGCTTCATAGGCCAGTTAGCTCAGCTGGTCAGAGCGTGGTGCTAAAAACACCAAGGTCATGGGTTCAAACCCCATACTGACCAGATATTAATCAAGGACCTTAAACCTGCTTTCATGTGTTGTAAATGTTAATGTATGAGTCAGAAAGGACAAGGTATGAATATGTATACAATAAACACAGATAAAGAATATCTAAACTGTTAATCATTCCTAAACCAGGAAGAAAATTCACAAATATCCAAAAATCTAGAATGACTGTCAGTAAAGAAGCTTCTTTTTGACATCTTAATAAATCAGCAAGTAGAACAAATACCAATTTATTGATGAATAATCCCAGAACAATTTAGGTTAAATACTAATAATACTTACTTTGTATGTGTATGCCTTGTGTATTCAGGTGTCCAACCATCATTTTGTATCCACAGTTGTGATGGAGCTGCAGAATGTAGGTTATACTTTCATCCAAATCATTGTCTTACAATGTAGTGAATAAATCATGGACTCTGTTTATCCAAAACAATGAGAAAGGTCACAATAGACATTAAATGAAACCTGTCTGTGAAATGATCTAACCATTGTATGTAATAAAAACTCATAGACTAATAATAATGTAGCCTATTTTTAATGATCAAACATGTACATATATTAGCACACTATAGCTACAACTGTGCTTGTTTTGACAAAGTATGTTTTACTGAACTCTAAATTAAAACTACTGCTAACCTGGACAGATGCTAGAGATAACAAGGACAAAACAATACTAGATGACTTTATACATTAGCTGATATTAAGGACAAGGGCTGATGTGCTGTTAAAACAGACCAGATTGTTTTAGGCAAGGCAAGGCAAGGCAAATTTATTTATATAGCGCATTTCATACTCAAGGCAACTCAATGTGCTTTACATGATAAAACATTCAATTGTTTAAAATCAATAAGAACATTTAAAATCATCAGTAAAATCAATTAAAATCATCAGTAAAATCAATTAAAATCATCAGTAAAATCATCATGACATCAACAACATGACTAAAAATCTCTCTCTCAATCATATGCAGTAGAGAAAAAAAGTGCCTTTAACTTTGATTTAAAAATGTTCACATTGGATGCTGACTTCAGCTCTGCTGGCAGTTTGTTCCACTTCTTTGCAGCATAACAACTAAAAGCAGCATCACCATGTTTACTGTGAGCTCTGGGCTCCACTATCTGACCTGTGTCCATAGATCTGAGAGACCTGCTGGGTTCATACCTGACTAACATGTCACTGATGTATTCTGGACCAAACCCATTCACAGATTTATACACCAGCAGCAGAACTTTAAAGTCTATTCTGAGGCTGACTGGGAGCCAGTGTAAAGACTTTAAAACTGGAGTAATGTGTTCTGACCTCTTTGTTCTGGTTAAGACCCGAGCTGCAGCGTTCTGAACCAGCTGTAGCTGTTTGATGCTCTTTTGGGGGATTCCTGTCAGAAGACCATTACAATAGTCCAGTCTGCTGGATATAAAAGCATGGACCAGTTTCTCCTGATCTTTCTGAGTCATTAAACCTTTCACTCTGGAGATGTTCTTTAGGTGGTAGAAGGCTGTTTTTGTGATAGATTTGATCTGACTGCTGAATGTAAGATCTGAGTCAATCAGAACACCAAGGTTTTTGACTTGGTCTTTAGCTTTTAAAGATCGAGACTCAAGATAATTGCTGACAGCAGTCCTCTTTTCCTTGTTACCAAAGATAATCACCTCCATCTTGTCATGGTTTAGTTGAAGGAAGTTTTCACTCATCCAACAGTTAACTTTTTCTAAACAGTCACACAACACCTCAATGGGACCATAGTCATCTGGGTTCAGTGATAGATATAGTTGTGTGTCATCTGCGTAGCTCTGATAATCAACCTTACAGTTCTGTAAAATTTGTCCTAAAGGAAGCATATAAAGGCTAAACAGAAGAGGTCCAAGAACAGATCCCTGAGGAACCCCACAGGACATTGGTAATCTGTCAGATTCAAAGTTTCCAATGCTTACAAAATAGCTTCGCTCCTCCAAGTATGACTTAAACCATTGCATTACTTTTCCATTTAGTCCAACCCATGTTTGCAATCTGTGCAGCAAAATTGTATGATCTACAGTGTCAAATGCAGCACTTAGATCCAATAGAATGAGAACAGATACTTTTCCTGAATCAGTGTTCAACCTTATGTCATTGATCACTTTGATCAGAGCAGTTTCAGTGCTGTGATGAGAACGAAAACCTGACTGAAATTTATCAAATATTTTGTTGAATGTTAAGAATTGACTCAGTTGGTTGAAGACCACCTTCTCAATGATCTTGGCCATGAATGGAAGGTTGCTGATTGGTCTATAGTTAGCCAGTATAGAGGCATCCAGTGTTCTCTTTTTTAACAGAGGTTTCACAGCAGCTACTTTCAGGGATTTTGGTACGGTGCCTGATTGGAATGAGCAGTTAATTATCTGACACAAATCAGTGACAATTGACTTTACAACAGTTTTAAAGAAGTTTGAGGGTATTGTGTCAAGGCAACACGTTGATGGATTCAGCTGCTGAACAGTCTCCTCTATTGTTTTTGGGTTCACTGTAATAAACTCTAACATTGTAGTTGACCCATCTCTCAGTGGTTGAAGCTGTTCAAGCTTTTTGCGATTTTGCTGGTTTGTTCTGATGTTTGACCTTATTGATTGTATTTTTTCATTGAAATATACAGCAAATTCATTGCATTTTCCAGCTGACAGTAATTCAGGGGCTATCTGATCTGGGGGGGTTGTGAGCTTTTCAATTACAGAAAACAACGTGCGAGAGTTGTTGACATTTTTGGCAATAATTTCAGAAAAGTATTGCTGCCTTGCTTTGAACAAGCCATCATTGAATTTTCGCAGACTTATTTTGTACAGTTCTAGATGAATTTGGAGTTTTGTTGATCTCCATTTACGCTCAGCTCTTCTATGTAGCCTAATTGTTGTGTCGTCTACATGACATTAGAACCTGAACATATGCCATATAATATGACCAGTCTATAGCTTAATAATATAAGTATTGAAATGGAATAGCAATGCAACGTTAGCCTAGCCTAGCATTAATACACATTAACATGAGTAATATTTACACACAAATATAGTTCTACTGTTGCTACTTTCAAACAAGCAAGAGTTACACTATCAATTATCACCATGGTACATCACAGGTAAATAAGTCATGTGTATGAATCATGTTCTGTTAATTATTTATCCTTTGGGGTTCTCTTTAAGTTATTCTGTGTCTTTGTTTATTTGGTTTGAGTCTAGTCATGTGTTTAACTCTTGTCTGTGTTTCAGGTGTTCCTGTTTGTGGCTCCACCCCCCAGCGATGTCTGTGTGATTGGTTGGTGATTAATTAGCTCCCTCATGTTTCCACCCAGGTGTGGTCCATTCCCAATCAGGCCTCCTCCACTATTTAACTGAGTGCTTGGTCACAGTATGACTGTGGGATCATTGTTAATGTGTGTGTATGCTGTCGCCCCTCATCGTGTCCTGCTGCGTCTGGTCTTTGCTCCCTGTTCCTCCTGCCCTTTTGGATTTAAGTTTTGTTTTGTTTTGGAGAATAAAGACATGGACTGGTTCCAGGAACGTTATGCTTAGATCCTGCCTCCTTCTCTCTCTGCGTTTGGGTCCACACCCACACCGGACCTTAATAAGAGCTTCTTCACCCATTCCCTCAGACAGGCCTTAAGTCCTGATGCACAGGAGAACATTCTACCACAACAACTCCCACTCTGAGCCACCATCAGACGTCCATCACAACACAGCACCATGTAGCCCACAGCTAACGGTAGCCACACAGAGATAACATCTCCACACTTTCACTGCTGACACCAGACGTAGAGCTCAGGACCAGCCAAACCAGCGACACATCTGGATAATCAACTGATCAATAATAAATAAAATAATGTAACTTTATTGATCACCATAGTAAAATTCTTCTCTGTATTTTGACCCATTTTCCCAGAGGGGTAGCAGTGGGCTGCTAACTACAGACACCAAGGGAGCAGTTAGATAGTAGTTTAATGAATATTCATACAAACATCTCCCTATGTTCTTTGTTTGGTGGATCCCATCAGGATGAGGGAGGGGCATGGCAGGACTGTGTGTCATAGAAGGCTGACCCTGGAGTAGGTGAGCTCTTCTGCTGGACTTTGTAGGAGGTCCTAATGACTGTAGATTATATTTATTATACCTACATCACTACAACACTCTGTTAATGAAATGCATTTGTGTAAGTGTCTAATCTATCAAAGAATTCACAGCACGTACGTACGACCACATCACAGAACTTTCACCCTTTAGTCAAAACCAACACTTAATACACACCACCACCCAGCACGTGTCCTGTTCTCTCACTGGTAAGATTCAAAGTACAGTTGTCCTTAGTTATATTTGTCTATTCATCACAGTGATAAATATTGTGTTTCTGGTAAAAATGTGACTGTAAATTATTACGTTAAAGTCATTGTTAAACATGTTGAATGATAATAGTATATAAAAGCTTGTAGTTGTTTTAACAAGGCAACACAGTGTAGCTGCTCAACAGAACAAGAGTATTTAGTTACTTTGAAGGAGTAAACCAGGAACGCTGGTCAACACAGTGAAACTGTTCTTCCTGATGGACAAGCTTTTCCTACATGTTGGTGGATTCTGAAGAGAATTCTTCTTCTTCTAATCGTCAAATCATCTTCTTACAGAACATTCTAAGAACTGTTTACAATCTATTAGAAAAACCTTTTTACTGTGTTTTTCTTTCTAAAAGATGTTTGTGTTCTTTGTGGTTATCATGACCTCTAACCTTTGTGATATTCAAAGACAAAAAACACTCTTCCTGTAAATGCATTTTAATTCTTAAAACTTACAGTTGAATGAACTATTCCTCCTGTACAAAGCAAACACAAAAAATAATCATTAATACAAGAAACAATATTAATATAAACTAAAGATTTGATGTAGATAGCTTCCCTCCAGAAAAAAATCATTTCCTACATTATAGTAACAATTAATTTTCAGCATCCTGTTATCAGACCATTGCTGCTGTTAATACATTCATTGTCTCATCTTTATGATTTTGATTAAATACACACAATAAAACTTGTTACACACTTTCAAAATTGTCACACAAAGTGAAGAATTTTTCATGATATTTTCTTTTAAATTACCTGATATTTGTACACTTTCAGTGATGATTCAAAGGAAGAAAATCAGTGTAAAAAAACAATGAGCACTGGAATCAACGTGTCACATTTATTTATTTAACCAGACCAGATCAACATCTTCCTGAACTGTTGGTGTCCATTTTCCAGCAGACAGCAGGTTTATGTTGGAATCCTGTGCAGCCTGATCTCTGGGTTCTTCAGTCCAACACTGGAACCAGAAGGTGTCGTCACCATCCGTGTGACGCTGGGATCTGAAGATGATTCCTGCTCCATGTCTCCATCCACACAGAGATGTGAGTGGAGAACAGATGAAGTGCTGAAGGTCTTCCCACACTCATCACATCTGAAAACATTCTTCTCATGAACTCGTTGGTGTCGATTAAGGTCAGATTTCCACTTGTAAGATTTTCCACATGTGTCACATTTATGTGGTCTTTCTGATGAGTGGCTGATTTGGTGATGTTTTAACTGTTGATATGTTGTAAAAACTTTGTCACACTGGTCACAGGGACACACTTCATGTCCAGTGAGAGATCTCAGGTGGATGATGAGATTATGTTTGTGTTTATATATTTTCCCACAGTGGTCACAGCGATACAACACTGTTCTGGAGTGAGTCTGCATGTGCAGCGTTAAAGATGATCTATGTCTAAAAGTCTTTCCACATTGTTCACATCTGTGAGCTTTGATTCCACGATGAATGAGGACATGTCGACGGAGGTCTCCAGATTGACTAAAAGTCTTTCCACATTCATCACATGTGTGAGGTTTCTCTCCATTGTGAACAAGCTGATGGGTCTTCAGGTAATCCTTCCGAGCAAAAGCTTTTCCACACTCGTCACAGATGAACAGTTTTTCTCCAGAATGGATTCTTTGATGTATAGTGAGGGCTGATTTAAAGCTAAAGGCCTTCCCACACTGGTCACATGTATGTTTAGCTTTAACTCCAGCTTGGCTCTGCTGTTGAACTCTTTGGTCTGAAGTTTTTCTCTTAGATGTGTTTCTTTGTTATGGCTGAGCTTCATCGTCCTGAGAACGTTGAGGTGTCACTTTGTTCTGGCTTCCAGAGTCCTGTAGAACAGTAAGAGATTAAACACAGAGAAGGAACCAAACAAACATTTGTTTCTAAATGTGTTCCTAGAAAGAACAGTGGCTGTTAAAGATGGATCAGACATAGCATTAGGCTTCAGTAGGAGATCAACTCCAATAGAACATCCACATGGACGTCAGGAACCAAACTTCAATCCATTAATTTCTCACCATATTTGCTGTCACAGCTGAGTGGTTCCACAATCCTCCATTCACCATCAGCATAGAATCAGCTCCACCTGAGGGATAGAAGAGACAGAATGAACATGAAGGATCTAGAAATATTCATCCATCCTTTGCAGTGTCATCACTTTGAAATTGACTAAAATGATCAGTTTGTTCAGAGATCACATGATGTGGAGGAAAATATTTAGATTTTGTGGCTGAATAATTTAAATTCCCATTGATTTGTAAATGAAGGTCTTCAGAGGAAACAGTTTGACTTTGAGGTTTGACTTTGTTCTTACAGGATTAATGAACAACTTGTAATGAGCTCATGATTGGCTAATTATGGTCCCATAATATCTGTGTTAATAGAATCATAGACAGAATGACAGAATCTACCAATAAAAATAAAATCCACTGTTAAATGCAGAAAGTGACATAATGTGAATGAAACGCTGTCATCATGAGGTAAAGGGAAATGTTAAAGGGGACCGTTCATTTGGTGCACCCCAGCACCCCTCCTGGTCCTGAGCTAAACAACATGTTGAAGCGTCCACCTGAAACACGTCTAAACTACCAAAATACTGAGCAGACCAGTTCCCACGTAACGTTTATGTGTCTGTGAAGCTACGGCCATTTCTGGTGAAGAGCTGCAGTTGTTCTGTTGTTGTGGACGAGACCAACGATGACAGGGATTGTAGAGTCTGAAACATCATAGGTTCATGATAACTTGATAGCTTCTAATACTGTACAATATTCTGCCCTCTAGTGGTGAAATAACTGATGCTTTTGTTTAATCATTATAGTCTGGAATGATGTCATCAGGATAATTTAAATTAGTTTAATTTAAATGAAGTTGATCAAA
Organism: Gouania willdenowi; assembly: GCF_900634775.1. NCBI lineage: Eukaryota > Metazoa > Chordata > Actinopteri > Blenniiformes > Gobiesocidae > Gouania > Gouania willdenowi. Next base: position 46,585 of record NW_021144935.1, on the reverse strand, counting down.
CTTAATCATTAAACCTGATCAGATTCAGTAAACTATTGATCCCTGAGGGGAAATATGTTGATATTAATGCTGCTCTCATACATCTTTATTTGACATATATAATAAAAAAAAGTTTTTTGTTTAAATGTATTTGTAATATATTTCTAGAATATTTCTAATTAAATGAAATTTAAAAAAAAAAAATGAATCATTTGTGTGAATAAAACAGAAAACAAAATATCCCTGAACTTATTGATTAAAGTCAGGTCATGTTCTCCACCACAGATCCTGGATCAGTACCAGTAGTGGGCGGTTAAGGAAGAATTGTTGGTAGAATCGTGCACTTTGGGTTAAAAGCATGAAACTTGGCACATAGATGGCATGAACACTACTGATTATTTTAGGATGTGGATCCACCTCAGCAACCTCCCCTAGTGGTCGTTATGGCCATTTTTATCAAAATGGCAGATAATTTATTGAAATACATATTGATATCCGTAGCCGAGCTCATGCTGCTTTATAAACACGTGTCTGTTTACATGTCAATCATGGCAGAGAGCTTCCTGGAGGCGTGGCTTCTCCAGCTCAGTGCCGAGTCAAATTCGTCATCAAAGTGGGAACGCGTCATCAAAATGTAGCGAGGTGTTTGGGCTCACCCTGTAGTAAGAAAGGAGCAAATCACCCTCTAACTAACGATTGAGGGAATTAATTAAAAACTATATTTAGGACATGTGTATGAAGCCCTAATAACACTTTATCATGTTTAAAGCACAGAAAAGTTAATTTAGCGTAACATGTGCCCTTTAAATAAACATTGTTATTGTCACACTGGCTCAGCATCTGATTTTGGGTTACACACACACACACACACACACACACACACACACACACACACACACACACACACACACACACACACACACACACTGTATAAAATGATCCAATTCAGACTAAATGTTAAATGTTAAAATGAACAGATTTAAAATGAGCTTTTATGACAAAGTCGTTCCAAAGATCTTTACATTATCATCTCATTCACACAATATTATTACTAAATATGTAAATAAGTTTAGAATCAAACAAGCAGTATTACTCAAAGGATTCTGGAAAATCTCAAAATGAGTCATTAAAGTTGACGTTATTATTATTAGAAACTCACTTTGGTCCCAAACGTTGCTCACTGATGACATCTGCTGGTCAACGTTAATCTATATTATTAAAGCTACTTTAGTCGTTAATGACGGTGCACGAGGAGATTCTGTAGAATGGTGGAGATTCTGCAGCTTTTATCTTAGCCTGAGTTACTATGACAACCTGTCAACATTGAGCTTCCATTTTTGCCTGAGTTGCCATGACAACCTGTCAACATTGATCCATTCAAAGCTGCCTTTAGTGATTAAATGTTTCACTAAGATCTATAATAAAGGGTGGTAAACCAGTTGCGTCCCTAAATGGTGATGCAGTTTCACTAAGATTGTAGCAATGATTAGCACACGTGCAGAAGTGGTGGAGACCGCCCTATTTAAATGAGCGTTTTGCTTTTTCAATGTGGAGACGTGAGTGCACAGAAGCACACAATGACATTTGAAGAAGTTAAATTGGAAGCAGATGGTCTTCTCTGTCTGCTGCACAAACATTTAATAATGTAGAAAACTAAATAAACAAATTTTTTTTTTTTTTTTTTAAATAAACAACTTTAAAATTTAATGATATTTTTTCCACCTTATTTAATCTGGCTGCTCTCGCCCTCAAACACACTTTACTCTGCAATTTCTCATTTAGTGGCTGTTAAATATTGACTATTGTTTTATTTAAATTATTTTCTTATACTAGAAAGGTTAACTTTTTCATCTCCGCTGTGTTTTGTGTCAACATTCAGTGCAGCCATGATCTCTGTGTGTGAGTTTACACCATTGATGCGTCGTCCCAAACATATATGACGCCAGTCCAGAATTGATGGTAATGCATCAGAAATCTAGCCTTCAAACCACCAAATGCTTTGGACAAAGAAGATCTCATAACCAATAATGGAGTTTGCACCAGCAGAGGGAGCAACGCAAGTACCAAGGAGCAACACAGGTTTGTCCGTCATCTTTAAAGGTCCCATGTCATGTTATTTTTCACACATCTCCATTTGTTCTAAGAACCCCAAAAACATAGTATTAGAGGTTTATCTTCCCAAACTTCAGAGTTTTAGCCTCTGAGAAGTCACTTTCTGAGCAACTCTACACACACAGGTTGATTTGCGGCCTGCTTATGCATATTCATGAGTGGGCGTGTCTATTGACGAGACACTGACTTCCTCCTCCCCACACTTTAGGCATGTGTATGAAGCCCTAATAGCACTTTATCATTTTTAAAGCACAGAGAAGTTAATTTAGCGTAACATGGGCCCTTTAAATAAACATTGTTATTGTCACACTGGCTCAGCATCTGATTTTGGGTTACACACAAACACACAAACACACACACAAATCCATGCACGCAAGCACACAGGGCCGGAGTGGGACTCACTTTCAGCCCTGGAGCTTCATACCTCAGACCCAGAGGCGTTGTAACGGGGTAGGCAACACAGGCAAATGTCTAGGGCCCCGAGCTGAAGGGGGCCCCGAGGGACGGCAGATATAAGCAATACAACTTGACACATTACGGTTATACGTCAGGCACCTCCCTAATGGGGCACCAATACGACCGGTGTCACGTCTGAGTTCACATGGGTCTGAGTTTGATTATGAGCATATGCACTACCAGAAAATGAATTCATGCTACTTCTGCTTAGCTTTTTTCTACTTCCTCCATGCTGAGGTTAAAAATTAAATATCAAAGCTAAGGTTCAAAGCTAATGTTATTTGATGAGTGCTGAATGGCTCCTTTTCTAGAACAAAAATTTACAAATGCTCAATATACAAGGCAGGAGAAATATGTTTTATAATGTATTCTATGCAGTTTTTATTATTACATGTATTGAGTTTGTATTAAAAATGTTTTATAATTTATTCTATGCAGTTTTTATTATTACATTTATTAAGTTCATAATAAAATTCCATACAAAAAGAAATAATTTATTTTCCAAAGAAACATGATTATAATAAACATTGCAGTAAATAACAGTGAACCTAATGTAACTTTATTTTTTAAATCAGTATAATCCAGCACAGGTACATGTCAGTACGTACTGACATTTTAAGAGGATCTCAGTATGATGTGAACTCAGACCGTGACATCGGTCCCTGCATCAACGTGCTGATGTTATCAAACACACACTGATAAAGTGAGGCAGACTTACCCACAGGGCTCATGAAAAGAAGAAAAAACAAGAACAAGATGAAAATAAAAACATGATAGTGGTAAGTGAGAATGTGTAAACTATGTGTTACATTATATAAAAATAGTTTGTCCCAGTTAGTCCCACTCACTTTGTCCCAAACTCCCAGTCATCCACCAGCACCAGAAAAGTTAACTGTATATTTAAGTCTGTGTAAAGTGAATTCTGCCATTTTCTTCTAAACTCATTCACAAAGTGTGTTTATATGTATTTATTAATCATTCATATTCAACAGTGTGGTTCTGTGGTATGACAAACTTAGAGCACATTCTTACTTTACACCAATTTTAACAGTTTTATTTTAAGAAGTATTCCAGCTTTGCTTACATCATAAGTCTTGTTGCCAATGGCTGTGTACATACTGTACATTTATAACCACACAATAAGTTAGTCCTTTGCTGACAATGATATTTTCTACTAGAATAAAGTATTTGTTGTCAAATGGTAAAACTGATACCAGCATCAATCCTACTCCTGCTGTCAGTTTAGTCTAGACTGTGTGACTAAGTAGGGGGTCAAGCCCGCGGGGCCAGGGAACCGCGTATGTAAGCATCCGCGGTTCCTAGGACCAGCGGTGCTAGGAGCCCTATTGTAATCGTAAGGATTATTGTTACCTTTTATTTTTCCCCCTGTAAAAGTAGTGCTGCAGGCTAAACCGTGGAAGGTAGGGCGATGCCCCTTGGGGGTTGGATCCAGAACACCCCGTGTACCTTGGACGCAAAAATTCACATATGTTCGCCCGCAGGTGGCGCTATAACAAAGGTCAACACGATTTGGACAATAATTCCCACACTGTTTGTTGCAAATTTAAAACCTTCATATCCACAGATTCCTTGAATAGCACTGAATCACCTGGGCTAGGCCACGCCCATTTCCGCCTCAACTTTTCTGGAGCAAAATCACAAAAACTGGAAAACCTACTTTTTCAAAATCCTCCTTGTGGTTTTGTCCAATCAGCGTGAAACTTGGCACGTAGAGTCTTCAGTTGCACGTGATATACAGTTAGTAAAATGAGTTTGTTCGGGTAAATTATGCGCAAATTATTAGCGAGTAAAGTTTCCTAGCAAGCTATAAAAATGCAAACTGGCGCATATCTCGGTCAAAATAAATGCTAACAACACGAAATCTGAGATCCATAGTTGGCATGTGACTGTGAGGAAATCTGCCAATTTTGAATGATGTAGACCACTAGGGGGCGCTACAAATAATGAATATTTATATCTCTTAATTGGCACAACCAATTGTTTCCAAATTTGGAGGGTATGATCTTGGGTCCCTCCTGAGGCGAGATCTCAAAGTTATTCACGATTGGTCAAAGTGGGCGTGGCTAATGACATAATAACATAAATAAACAAACATTTATTTCTGCTGAATTATTATGTTGAGGGCAGTGAAATATACAGGGTAAATATAGAAGACCACACAGACCACCCATACCAAAAACTGCCCCACTAGGTGGCGCTATAATTGCAAAAACATTTTGGCCTTTAACTTTCACAATTTAATTCACATCTTCATAAAATTCATATCCACATGTTCCTTAAATAGAGTCGCATTTTCTGACATAGGCCACGCCCACTCCCACAGCACATTGCTCTTTGTAAGTCACTATATATCACAAACTTATTTTTTCAAATTACTCTTTGGGGTTTTGTCCAATCGGCATGAAACTTGGCACGTAGAGTCTTCATTTGGACCTGATCTAGAGTTTTGCAAAAAATTTTGTTCGGGCAAAATATGCGCAAAATATTAACGAGTAAATTTTTCTAGCGAGCTATAAAAACACAAACTGTTGCATATCTTGATCAAAATAATTGCTAACACCACCAATTCTTAGATCCTTGGTTGCCATGAGACTGTGGGGGTATGAGCCAAATTTTAAAAAATTAGGCCTCTAGGGGGCACTGCAATTATGAGAAATTTATAACACAACCGATTTTTACCAAATTTGGTGGGTATGACCTTGGGTCGCTCCTGGGACCGGATCTCGAAGTTAATCACGATTGGTCAAAGTGGGCGTGGCTTATTACTACATAACATATAAATAAACAAACCTTTATTTCAGCTGAAGTATTATGTTGAGGGCTGTGAAATTTACAGGGTAACTATAGAAGAGCACACAGATCACCCATACCAAAAAGTGCACCACTAGGTGGCGCTATAATGGGTACAAACGCATTTTGGCCTGTAACTTTCACTTTTTAAATCACATCTCCCAAAACTTCATATCCACCTGTTCACAGCAAATGGCACGTTGGCCTGTGTCCTGACGCTCGCCACGAGCCCGTCATCCTTTGTGACGTACTTTCAGGGGCTCCACGAAACCTGGGGTCCGAGTCGCGCGGGAAGGCTTGGCCCCCTTTCATAACTGCTTGCAGTTCTATTTTGTATTTAGAATTAGAAGATAATATAATATATCTATAAATGTTCTGCTATAGTCTAAATGATACATTAAATAAAATATTAACATGAAGCATTAAAGTTATTACTGCAAATTAATGTTCATTAATTATTCCATACATATCTCAATGTTTAGTGTTTGTGTAGCATATACATTACATTACTTCATGTAAACCAACCAAATACATTGTGTTTTTCTTTTTTCTAACAACAACAACATCAACAACAAACCTCTCTACATAAAAGTAGGAACTTATTTAGTTTAACTTTTCAAAATACATTTTAATGTTTAAAATATATCATATCAAAATATATCACATGTTGTCATATCTGATTTAATGTGACAACACAAACATTTGTCTTAAACATTTGCTTCAACGCATTCTATCACCACCTCTTCATCACACACACACACACACACACACACACACACACACACACACACACACACACACACACACACACACACACACACACACACACACACACACACCTTTGTCTGGAGGAGGAAAAGCAGCAACGTGAAGTAATAAAAGCAACAAATTCTCTCACATTCCAGGTTTTAATCTCAATTTGTTTAGGATGACGTCCTAAAGCCTTTGTTAGTGCTACACACAGATCTACATTAATGTGCTTTAAGAGACAATCCTGTCTCACAGGAGCTCACCAGGATGTGTGTGTGTGCGTGTGTGTGTGTGTGTGTGTGTGTGTGTGTGTGTGTGTGTGTGTGTGTGTGTGTGTGTGTGTGTGTGTGTGTGTGTGTGTGTGTGTGTGTGTGTGTGTAATCAGGAAGCAGCTGTAATTCTACGTTTCATCAGCGACACGTTGAAATATCTCAAACATGGCGACTGATAGAAAATAACATTATTTTTATTTCCTGACCTTACTGAGTGGCGTTCAAGGTCACTTTTTTAAGTAGGAAGTTGGAAAATCCTGAGTTGTTTTGAATGCAGAGACTGATATCTGTGATAACAGAAAACATGTAATTTTTTGTTCTTGTTTGTTTTTCTCTTCATTTAAAATCAGGATCCAGTTTTACACAGAAATGTCTCACATTAATGTTTTGGGAGAAAATGACACATTTACATGTTATTTTTCCCTGAAGGCGACTGAATATTCAGTAAATTTAGCAAATGGACAAATAGGCCAAATTTCACCATAATCTTGTTTAAAATCTAATAATCACATGAAATATCTGCATGACACGGACTAAACCATGTTTGGGATCATATCACATTTCTGTGTATGTTTTCCTGTAAAACAAATATCTGAGTGTTTAGTGAGTTTAGCTAACAGACGTTAGTAAACGTAAAGTTACAGAAACAGAGGAACACTTGGTACGACCCAAAGAAAACAGAACAAATGAAAAGAAATAGAAGGAATGGAACGTTCTGTTCTTCCACTGAAATTGTGACATTACAGTTGTTTTTATTGCTAACAAGCATTGGTTGAAACTGAAGTCACATGTTCCAAACTCTAAACACAGCCTGTATATCCATCAGTCATCTCAGCTCAACAGTTAATGTCATCCACTAAAGTGTTTCTCACCAACAAAACACTTGATACACGTCTCAAAAGAAGCTCATTCAACCACAACACTAACAAATAAACACACTTTAGAAACACACATTGTCATTGTGAGCACACTGAACTACTAAATACTAACAACAAAGAGCTTTACATCAAATACATCTGATCTTTCAACTTTACATGATTTTTGTATTATTTTGGGCTGAATTTGAGAAAATCTGAGTCTTTAATCGTTTTTCTGTCCACATTTACACAAATAAGGGTCTACATGGTGGTAAAGTACATCAAGGTCTTGACAAAACATTTGTCTGGTGCAAAAAAATGCAACTTTTACCATATTTGCAATTTTTTGACAAGATTCTTTCACTGTCACTGATGTTTCCATGCAGGAAAATAGCAACAAAATGTGAAATGAGATGAAATGGTTGGTTATCTTTTACTGAGGCCAAAATGTTTGATAATTCCAGGGGATCTATTGGGGGATTTACCTACTGTTACAGATTGGTACAAAGTGCACAGCCATGTCCAGCTCATCATGTCAATCAGGGAGATCTGCTGCACCTGTAGAGTTGAGCACGACTGTGAGTTGTTGACAATCAGCTGGACTGGAGGATATAAGGAGGATTTTCACTCTTCATTCAGTTGCTGTGAGAAATGTGATTCAGAAGGTTCTGCACCATGTGCTGGCCTTCTTTAAAGCTTGAGTTTGACTGTGAATAATTGATCAAGTACTTCTATGATTGTTTGTGGTGAACACTGTCCTCTTAGTTTTGTACACTCTAAAAAGTAATTACTTAACCCAACGAGAAAAATTGAGGCAACCCTCTCCATTGGTCTTTTTACATTGAATCAACTTAAGGGAAATTGTCTTCAACTGAATGCTTCTTTTAATTTCAGGCAAGTTGATTTTCTCAACAGTAAAACATTTTTTTAACTGAAGACACTCAATAAATATGTGCATTGACCTACATTTTTGAGTTGATTGCTCACTTATTTGAGTTGCTTCCATTGATATTTGATAAAATATGCAAAAATGATCTAGTATATTGTTTGTAGTAAATAAATGCTTTTTTTTTTATGTACTTTGTAAACTTTGAAATTAAGGGTGGATGGATTAGGTGCACACACTTTATGCATTTTTCTCATTCTGTTTGAAAATTAAAGTCCAAGTGATAAATTTAATCTGATAAATAATCTGTTAGATTGACTTTAGATCGTCTTTATATTGTTATTGGGATTCTCCAAAATTATCAACCTATTTGTTTTTGTAAATCTTGCTGCCCAATTTACCTGAAATTTACCTGAAATTGCTTGAAGAGGTCATCCTCTTTCTCACCCAAGTAAACAATGAGTCAGCGAATAGCTGCCTCTCGGAGAGCATCAATGGTATTGTACTGGAAAAAGAAAGCGAGTCATAATTAGATATACTGTATTTTTTTTAAACAAAAGTATATTGTATTTAAAATACATACCTGAAAAAGTGAGTCTTTAGAGGTAGGGTTGGTAACTATCTCCAGATTCACTTTTCAACTTTTTGGTAGAAATGTTCATTATGTCCGGACAGATGTGAAGATCTTATGTATTCTGAAAAAGGAACGAAGAAAATCTGTCAACTGTAGCGTCTGTAAATCTGCAATAACTGCGACCAATGGGATTTTCACGGTTCGTTTTTTTTCAACCAATCACGTCTCCTGGTCTTCCTGCTCATTCACGGCCCCGTGCGTGCACGAGCGTACATTAAAAAGCGCGTCACCGTTGTTCGAGGAAGCCTGGAAGTAGACAACAGAATGGCGGAGAAAGTAGCTATTCCACGTTTACTGGTAACGTCTTGCCCTGCAAGGGCAAGAAAAGAAAGACGTTTTTAGAAAAAGCTGCAAAAAAGAGGTCTTTGGATTTAGCGAGAGGAAAGACAAAAATCTGCATCGGAACATCTTTTGAACGATGGTGACAATTGAAGGAGGACAAGGGCCTGAAAACTGATGCTATGGTTGCTGAATTACTTTTGGACAGGTAAGGTTGTTTTGTTGCCTGGGTGATTGTGTTATCTTTTAAAATAGTGGAAGCAATTCAAGCTATTTGTCATATTAGCCAGATGTTAACGTTAGCGATACATGTCGCAAAGTATTTCTGTTGTTGGATTAGCCCGATGCTACTGTTGATTCTCTGTTAGTGCGAGCTAGTTTAGCAGCTACAGTGTGTACAGTATACATGTGTGCGTGTTTGAGCGTGTGTGTTGTGTTTGCTTTCAGCAGGGCGGTCAACAGCTGTAATGTAGGATATCTGTGATTCTTTTTAGCTATAACTGTGCTCCGTCGACTTCAACGCCGTGGAAGGACTCACTTGTAAGACTACCTAACCCCGCTGTGTCAACTGTTGCTCCAGCCACCCAGGACCTGTTGCAGATGCATATAAAGTATAATATGCTTATGTGCGAAAGCTAATTAAAAATTTACTTCACATAATATTATAATAAGTCTACTTGTACATATTTTACAGCTCTAATAAACTAAAGAATTTGTATAAACATAGCTGATGAACAACTGAAACTGTAATGACTTTTTGTTATCGAGTGAAATACAATAGAAATGGTGTGGTTTGTCTATCAAATGCAGTAACTGTCAGATATGTAATTCTGATGTTCTTTCTAAAGGTGAACCACTGCCGAAACAATAAGTTCCCACAGTGGACGACGCTGCCACATACAGAGCCTCACCTGCCGACCAACACTTCATGTGTATTGCCTTTGTTAATTCCATTGTTTTTGCAGGATGAAAGTTGTATGAAGTGTATGTGACGTTTCTTTTTTATAATAAAAATTGTACAAGTGTACACATTTGTTATCATTACTAGTAAGGAGATTCAAAATGTTATAGCTTGATTGCAGATGCTTTTTGTTCAAGCAAATGCCAAAATACTACATAAAAATGTGTAAATACAGCTACTTCTTCTGTAATGATAATAGATAAAACAAAAAAACAACACCTTGCTCAGTGCAGGGCTGTCATATTTACACATTTATTTACACTTGTCATAATGGAAACATTATTGCACTCTTCCAGGGATGTAACCCGTATAATGTCCCAGTAGATCTGGAAAGCAATCTCTGATTCTCCACACAACGCAACTAGGAATAACAACTCTATTGCCTCGTCCCAGTGCCCCATATTGCCACATAACATATTGACGGTAGGCTGCATGGCATAATTGTTCCCCGTCCTCTGCCTCTGAGACGTTGGCCTCTATTTGTGGCAATCCTCCTTTGACTTCGGCCACGTCTCCTCTGACTCCACGATGTACTTGGCTCCGGACTGTAATCAGGGTCAGAGGCATAAAACCTCTCACCTTCTGAACTCTAAAAGAGAAATAAGAAATTATATCAAACATTTAGGCTTTTCGTCAATGATTATAACTGAACAAAAAATGTATCTGTAATTGCTGTAGACATGACATTATTTTTCCCAGCTCAATTACATCTATTGAATTAAAAAAAAAACAATATTAGATTAGATATGCTTTATTTTATTTCGGGCAGGGAAATTACAATTCCAGTTGTATTACAGAAAGAAAAGAAAAGCAGCACTCGGGTGAAATAATATATAAATACAGAATTTTAAATATAAAAAAGAAACCAGAATGTACAGAAATAAATAATAATAAAAAAGGTTTCTACAGACTACAGCTATACTCCTCTCTCTGTCTGTTGTATTATCCCTGACTGGTAATTAGGCAAAAAGTGGCACTAAAAAGAAACAATAAGAAATGAAAACAACACTAAAAATAATAATTATAGACACGCAGAAAAGTCAGATGTTGTAAGGGAAACTGAATAACAAGGTGAAAATGAATAAGGTGCCAAATAAATGAAAATAATGATTATAATAAAATAAATGAGGTAAAAGATGTATTACTTATGTTCTAGGACAGTGGCAGACCAGCTGATCGATACTCTGAGTAGTGGTAAAGAAAAACTCATTATAATAAACCTTTGTTTTCAGGAGGACTACAACTTGGGGACGAATGTCGCCCTCCTTCTAAACGCTTTACTACCGGGTAACCTAATGCTAACATGCTAGCTTGGCCGCCACCGTTGTTAGTAAATTAGTCACTTTTTTAACATATAAAATGATAAAGTATATCTTACCGCTGAATGCGACATCATACGCTTGGCTGAGGTCTGCTTCTGCGTACGCGTTCATGTGAGTGAGGGGGGGTGGCTTCAGAGGAAGCACAGGGGGGAGGGGGAGTCGGAAGGCGGAGCTGTCGGAGCATGCTACATCGAAATTAAGCTAGGTTTAGAAAGTTACTGACCCTACCTTTAACTTGATAGTATTATTAATAATTAGTTAGTCTAGTTTTAATTAAAATAAATAAAATAGTTTTACTCCCAAATTGATTGACAGTTGTCTGAGGCGTGACCCAGGGCAGCTGGACCAGATGTTTACTGTTTACTGCTGCAGCAGTGACGTCATGTCTAAACAACCAAACTAATGATCTGGTGTCCAGGGAAGAAAAACACAGAAAGAAGAGGAGGAAAATGTGGAAAAGCCAGAGGTAAGTCAGTGTTTGACTATCATGGATTAATGAATTGTCATGTTTTATCAAACAAGTTAGCAGAGCGACTATGCTAAGGCATGTTAGCAGCTAGTGCTAAACACAAACAGATAAAATACTAGCTTTGGTTGCATGGCAACAGCTGTCTATTTTACTTTACACAATTCACAAGCACAATTGAAGATTTACACATGATACTTCATGATAAATACACACAGATGTAACCACATAAAAGTTACTGTTATTTGATGTGTTAAATATTTATAAATACATATTTAAGTTTTCAGTAAATCATTAACAAAGTATAAGCTTTCTATGTCAATGTGTAAGTAGACAAATGTGGTGGGGCTATGTCCTTATTTTATTTATATATTTGTGTCAATTTTTAGGATTGTAATTATTTTTTTATGACACTTTACAGCAGTTGACAGACACTTGAGGGTAAAATCCGCTAGGTGGCAGTGTGACTGTGTGGTTACCGTGTTTTCCATGTGCACTGTGGAGGGAGGTTGAGTGATAGTCAGCTCTCTTTAACACTAAGGAAAAAAAAACATCAAAACATGGGATTTTTGACGTGATGTCTGTCCAGTTTGTATGTGTTTGTAACACCACGGCCCAACTTGAAGGACCAGAGAGGAAGACAGAGGACGCTGAGAACAACTCTGTGCTTGGTTGAGAGTTTATTTTAACTGTCCATTGGTTCAGCAGGTCAAACAGGTTGTTAACCTGGACAAAGGAAGAAGAGGGAAAGTTACAATCAAAGCATAATTAACAATTTTCTCATGCTGGGATTTTATATCTGCATTTAAATTAAAGAATCTAAATTTACTGTTATTTTTAGTTAACTTGATCCATTTTCCTGATTTAAACTAAATGCTTTTGTAATATTAAACAGTATGCTCAAATTATACTCACCTAATAAACCAATACACAACTAAAAATCAAACCTAAAATGTACTTAATTTATAAATAGTTATTATAAATCCTTAGTTTGAAATTTATTTAAACTTGGAAATACTTGTAATCTCAATGACATTTTCCTCAAATTGCATTTATTTATTTATTTATTTAATGCATTTACTTACTTATTCATTGTTAATTTATTAATTAAATTGTAAACACATATTTTACTCAGTGTTAAGTATTAATATCCATCACTTTAAACCAACCATTATAATTATCAATTTATGACATCACCTGGAACTTTTTCTTTATCTTTAACTAAAGATTTACTTTTGATCATTTTACTTTAGTTATTTAACCAAATAGTTCTTTTATTAACTTAAACACTACTCAAATCAAATATTCTACTAAGAAAGGATGACGTCTCACTGATCAGACCATTCCATCTGCTGCACAGTTAGTGCATTGCACACGCCTGCCTGTCAAACACGCGCTGACCTGTCTGTCAAACTCACGCCTACCCAGAGTATTTTATCCTTAACGTACATTACCCAATGATTAACATACCGTCTCTGCTCCTCTCTCATACACTGCACTCTAATGTCAGCTGGATGGCTCTGCTCGCGCTGTGCACCCTGCTGCTCTGAGGTGATGTCCTCTGCCCATTACGCAGCTGATCCAACCCCACCTGATGGTGCTCCGCCCTTTTAAGGCCCTGCCCCACGCAACTAGACAGCCCAGCAAAAGAAAATGTTTTTCTTTAAAAGAAAGAAATAAGAAAGTCAATGTTTTTAATTATTTTTTGGATGGTTTGGACTTCACAGTGTCTGATACTGTGTACTTGTCATGATAGCCTGGACTGTGGGAGGAGTCTGTCTTTACCCCGAACCAGGACATCATTTAATGAAAGTGGTGATTCCAGACCTTTAGTTTAAATTTTCACAAAATTTGTTTAGAACCAGTTACACATACATGATAAAACACGTGAAAATTGTGGATTAATTTGTGGATATTTTTGAGACAAAACTCTCCCATAGAATGGATGGAGCTTTTTTAGCTTGTGTTGGTTCAAACTGTTTTATAAATCACCATCAAAAAGACACTATTTTAATAAATAGTTTCTTTGTTCAATACCTCTGTGAACTGCAATTCTTTAAATTAATGTGTGTTCATTTCTACAATTTCAGTAATGTTATGTTAAATCTGGACGTTTTGCATCTTTTCACAAAATACTAAAATATTTTAGTCATAAGTATTTAGATTAAAAAGAATACTTGATGAGCCAACCCACCACTATCTATCTATTATTTATTTGTATCTTGTTTTTGTGCAAAGCCTTACTTTAATAATATTAATATTTATTCATTTATTCATTTATTCATTTATTCATTTATTCATTTATTCATTCATTCATTCATTCATTTATTTATTTATTTTTAACCTGTCACTAAGATATTTAAATTGGCTTTTATTTACTTGTCTGTGTTCTTATATGTGTATGTGAAACCCTTTCATCAAAATTAAATAAAATGTCAAAAAAGTAATGTTGCTCATGTTTTCTCCTTCTATAAAGCCTCTTTGTGGATATATTGAAGACCACTATGCAAGTGTTAGAAATTATCCTGATAATAATAATATAACAATAATGTAAAAATCAATTACTTGGAATAAAAAAACTGCATATAAGGGGGCACTATAAGAAAATCTGGCCTAGGGCACCAGAGAGGTTAGGGCCAGCACTGTAACCCATCATGGAGGAGCAGTGGGCTTCCTCTCTCCTTCCTCTCTGTAGATTCTTCTGAAAAGCACTTAAAGACTTACTTTTATAAGAAAGGGTCCGAGCCTTACCAACTCAGTCTGAGCTGCCATATTGATGGTATTTTCTTATATTTCAATGTGTCTTTGTGGTGATTGACAATAAACTGGACTGGGGGAGGAACACTGACTCCCTCTACAGGAAGGACCAAAGCCGCCTCTATTTTCTGAGATGGCTGAGGTCCTTCAACATCTGCAGGAAAATGCTGAGGATGTTTTATGAATCAGTGGTGGCGAGTGTGATCCTCTACGCTGTTGTTTGCTGGGGGAGCAGACTGAGGGTTGCAGACACCAACAGATTCATCCACAGGGCCAGTGACATTGTGCATCTCTAATATATATATACGAATAAAAGTGTCTGAAATGACTAAATAAATACAATGAGTGTGTTGGTGAAGAGGAGAAATAAATGATTGAGAGACAGTGTGAACCTAATGTTTGTGCTGATTATTGTTAACTGACTGCAGAGTGTCAGTGGTTCAATGAGGACATGAACCAGTTTCCACTGAGGATCCAGTAACACTAACTGCTCTGATCATAACCAACTCCCCTTTGATTGTTAGAGCTTTTCATTTTAATCCAATTTCCTTTGCAGTGAGTTTCTGTTTGACCGTTTGTGTAGTACTTTGCGCCTTCTACATTTCTTAGTTGAGTTTCTAGGTGTAATTTTTAGTTGTTTTTTTTTTCCCTACAAAGTATTGTCATTGTTTCCACTAATTTGGTTTATTGCTCCATTTGGTAAATTAATAAATTAAGACTTGAGGTCTAGCACAGAGAACCACTTGGATCCAGTGAGTGCAGAAAACGATTCCTCCAAGTTTGGCAATGCATAAGCGTCTTTTACGGTCTGTAAATTGAGCTTGCGGTAGTCAATACATAGTCGAATATCTCCATTTTTCTTCTTGACAACAACTATAGGCGACGAGAATGGTGATTCGGATTCTCTGATGACACCGGCCTCCAGAAGCTCCCTCAGATGTTTGCGTACAGCTTCTATATCCTGAGGATGAATTGGTCTTGCTCGGTGCTTGAACGGAGTGTTGTCGTGGAGATTAATATGGTGTTTCACATGACTGGCGCAGCCAACATCCATGTCATGGTGGGAGAAGATGTTGGACATTGCATTCAATTTGGTGGTAATCCTTTCCTTCCATTCCGGGGTTATTGGCGATTCCCCAAAGTTGAAAATTACTGGAGTGCCTCCAGCCCCCTGTGCTGCGGCACTAGTCACATGCTGCTCTGAGACAATGCATTCATACGCTCCCAGCTCTGCTATGATGGTTGCAGGTGGTATGTAAATGTCTTGCTCCAATTCATTTCTCACCATGACAGGTATTTGGTGAGGTGAACACGTTGGCATGGTGACAAGACAGCTGCTAACGCACAAACCACCCGGCAGGCCTGAATCCGGATGTTGGACGACAGCATACTGACTTGCTGGAGCAGAGATTTTAGCGGAGCCCTTCAGCAGCACAGTGTGGCCAGCAGGAATGAGCACAGCGGATTTACTGAGCAGGGTTACCACTCCAAGATGGTCACTGCAGCTTTGTTGGTAGGTCACTTGGAGAGTTTGTAGTACAGCTCTGTAGCCGGATGCATTTGGTTGGAAGGAAAAATAGTCGCTTTTCCGAAACTGATTGTAGAGCGTTTCCAGAGTGTTCATGCCAATCAGGATTGAGGTGGGAAACCCTGGTCTGACATCAGGAACAATGAGTGCGAGAGTTGGAACAGTGATGCTACTTCCAACAAAGTCTTTGGGAAAAGTCACTGTAGTTTCGATGTAGCCAAGATATGGAACATTCTGGCCGGCTGCTCCTTCGACGTGGAGTAGCTCGTGCAAGGATTGAACCGGATGATCGGAGAGATGCTCGTTGTAGAAGGAGACCGGAATGGTTGTAACTTGGGACCCAGTATCCAGAAGAGAGGACCCTTGTTGACCAGCGACTTTGACATCAGCCGTACATCTGGATCCTATAAGTCCTTTTGGCACTCTCCTTGATGTAGACAGCAGCTCAGAACAATTGACAGGAAGCTTACTCCTGGCGGGACAAAGTTGGTCCTGCTCAGCCCCTGGATGTCCCACACCAGGAACTGGAGCTAGTTTAAATGCTTCTTTCCAGATGGATTTTGTCCCTGCCACTTCTGCTGCTTGTCTTGAAACTGCTTTCGCTTGACGCTGACCAGCGCTGGATTCGGCTCGGAGTCACATTGAGGCTTAATATGACCGTCCTCCCCACAGCGGAAGCAATATCCCGGCTTCAGATTGGAAGAAGCTGGTTTAGCGTTTCTCCCCATCTTCCCGGTTTCAAACTGCTTTGAGGCAGAATATGTAGCTGCGGGCTGCTGTCTACTGGCCTGACCAGCGTTGAGAGCGGCAAGCTGTTGTTGAATGGCTGTCATCTGTTGTGAAAGCTCTTTGGTGAAATTTGTTATTGTAGTACACAAATTTGTCTCATCATCCACGCTTTTAACAAGTTGAACATGCGTGGTTACTTTGTGTTTGGTTGCTCCCAAGTGCTGCTTCATTCTTTGCTCCTTTGCTGCTTCTCTGTCCTCCTCCGTTCGTAGGAGTAGTAAAAGTTCAGCAAAAGACGGGGGACTTGATTTCCTTTGTTTGAGCTGGAGTTCTGAAATTAGTCCATTGTCCCAACATCCTCTGCAGAATTGAGCCAATAAGCGTTTGTCCATATCCCTCTCAGATACTCCTCCTCTCCTCACAGCGTGTTGCAGTGCCACCTGGAGTCTGTGCAGGTACTCAGAGGGCTTCTCTCCATGATTTTGGTAAGTGTCCATGAACTTGACGTAAAGTTCTTCACCGTCCTGGACAGTCCCATATGCTGACTCCAGCTGCTGCAGATACACATTAGGCGGCGCATCATGACTTAGATGTTTCACCAGGTCACACGCAGGGGGCAGCAGGCTGTCACGAATAAATCTGGTGCGTTGGAGATCCGAGATAGCTGGATCCCGCAGCACTAACTCGACACCAGACCGCCAGGTGTCATAGTCCATTTCATGGTTTGGCCTGGGCACTTTACCAGAGAACGGTCTCAGCCGGTGGGTGGCATGCATAGATGCATCACTGCTCCGGACCACATGCTCCACGACGTAGCGCTGCACCTCAGGCGGGTTGAGATCACCAGGTGCAATCGATCGTCTGCCGGCGCTGTTTATACTAGCACTGTTAGAAGCAGAAACAGGCGGGGTGAGAGGGGGAGGGGAGGGTCGTAAAGGAGCATACACTTGTCCAAAGGTTCTACTTGGTACTGGAGGAGGTACAGATGGCTCTGCTGGGTTCCTTGATTGGTCAGCTTGCTTTTGTTCACTTTTAGGGACATTTCCCGCAACAGGATGCAGTTGCGCTATTGTTTGTTGTATTTGGGACATAATTTCTCCAAGAACCAGTACTCTTTTCCTGATAATTTAGCAATGTTCTTCAGGTCTGACAAATAAGTGTCAGTCTTTGAACCGCTCAACTTTGAGGTGTAAATTTTGGATAAATTCCTAATATTGAATTTGTTACTTTTATCCGAAACAAACGTATACGGCAGTCTAGGCGACAGTTTTGCGACTTACGCTCCCGACACAAATTCGACCACGAGCATCTGATGAAATTCTGATTCGCTATCATCAATAATGTCCTCGCGATTAATGTCACCGTATTGATCGAGAAATTCTATAATTTCAGTGAAACTCTCTTTAACCGGCCCATCCACTAAGACGGCATTAGGAATTTTTATCCCGAGGGTTTCAAAGACTTCCATTACAAAAACGGACTGGTGAGTATGACTGAATCGTTTCTGTTGTTATAACGTGTTATTCACTGTACAAACCAGCTCCTAGCTAGCTCACCAAGATGTAGCGGGTTTTGAAGACTCGCTGCTAGTATTAAGGTTGGGCTAATACTAATACTTTAAGGCTGAAAAATGCATAGGCTAGTTGATCACAGAAGACTAAATCCAATTACAGGAGCTGGTGGTCAGTGACAACACGGAAACAAGAGGTTAACTTTGGTGCAGGTACCATATATTAAATAATGGTTTACATAAAGTATTTACAGAACAGTAATGAGGAAAAAAAAATAGAAAAGACCCAACAATATTTACAAACTGCAGTTCAACCGGTAACCAATAGTCACGTGTACTGTATGATTCTTATCGAGCAGGATGATCACAGAACACACAGCAAATATCACACACACACCAAGAACATAAAAGAATAATCCATATGATTTGGTTCCTTCAACGTCCAACGCAACAACCCACGAGGGTTTTGTAAGAGTTCATAGTGGCAAGTCCATAGGTTATTGATGGAGAAAGGGGAATGTGTATGTGAGCATGAAGCGTCGGTCGATTGAGAAGTGTGTGGGGACAGGCTGCGTACAAACTTCCTACCAGACCAGCAGGATGGCTGTTCAGTGTATGCTGCTTCGAAGGTAGGCTCCCAGCCTTAGTTCAGCTCACCATCAATCATCTCCAAGACAGAGAGAACCTGGCCTGTAATATCATAACAGGACCAATAAACAATAGGGCTATGTCCAGATCCATGTGTACACAAAATAATAATGTATTCAATTAAATGTATACACCACAAAATAAACAAGAGATTAAAAAACAGTCAAAAGTGCAATAATAATATCTGCATTAAACTTTGTGCATTAGCTGCACAAAGTTAATATATAAATATTAAATGTGCATGTAAACACAGTTAGTCTGAGAGGACCGTTTGTTCACACAACAATAACAATCTTTACAACATTATGAGATGCATCAACCATTTTATTTGAACAGCCAATGCTAATGCTAGTGTTCGGCGCCGCTAGCTTAGCATGTAGCCCATTCATTCATTCATTCATTCTTACTCACCAGTTCCTCAACGCGACGCAACACGATGGCGGCGACGGATTCCCCGCAGCACAGTAGGTTGTTCTAAAAGTTATAGTGACAGGCTTAACTTAAAATACATAGATCGAGCACACGAGTGAATAGTTTTAAAAACACGAACCTGTCCGCAGCTGTCGATCGGCTTCCCCACACCTCGGAATGCGGAAGACGCCACAGCCAGGTTAAACGCTAATGCTTCCATGCAGTTGACTAAGCACGGTCACGTGACTCGTCTACGTGAGGTCGAAGGGCACGCACCACGCACGGGTAATTTAAAGGGGCAGAACTAGTATATATTTAGTAGCAGATTTTAACCTGGGTTACACTACGTTGTTTGGTTTTTACACCATTCTAACTGGTCTTGTTACTCCTCCTTGACTCTGAGACCAAATGAGTCGTTACAAGGTTAACATTTAATTGTTTGGTTCCCCGTATGTTGCACAGTTTGGTAGTTTGTTAAAATGAAGGTGTGAAAAGTCAAACAGGAGTATTATCTCCAAGTCCTTTTTAGAGACAGGTACATTCACTGTACCGTACAATGCAAAATTGTGTTGAAATGAAAGACCAAAGGAAACCCTACACATGATCATTTTAATTAACACACCCTGTTCAAACAAGAAAAAAAACATTACAGCAGACATCTGATCTCAACTGTCTGCATGCTTCAAACTGTAGGCTCAATGTAAACTAATAATAAACTAGAATATTAGCATTTCCTGAAGTTCAAGTGAGGATGCAGAGCTGAAACACACCCTATTTGGCTACTGGGCAAAAAAAAGAACACCATCCACCAATCAGGAGCCAGCAGATGGAATGTCAGTGTGAATTTCATTGTGATATCATCACACACTCTGCTGATGACATCATCAGGAGCTGATCACACATCAAAGGACTCAGCAGCAGATTGAGTATTCTTTAACACTAGAAGTCCCACAGAGGTGTCAAATGAACTTTTTACCTATAAAACCCAGAGAGGTGTCATTTGACCCAAAGAGAACACAAAAATTATTTATTTTTAATGACAGTGTGGTGTGAGAAATGTGCAAAAGAACAACTGTGATTTGTTTTCAATGGTTTTTATTTGTGTAAAAAAAAAAAAAACAAACAAAATAAATAAAAATAACGATAATAACAAAGCAACTGTGCACATATTTAGAAGAATCTCCTTCATCCTCTTATTGAGACTCGTGACATACTTGGCACTGCCACGGTATCTCTCTCCTACATTTGCCACATGTGTATTTGTGGCAATGAACACATCGCACAGTTGCGCGATTGCTCTTGCAGCAATGGTTGATCTGACACTTAGCCCTTTTCCCAGGGCCAGGTGTAGGCGGTTGTTGTTGGCGCAGTTGCTCTTTGAGTGCCTTCTTTTCACTCACATGAGAGTTAGCCAACTCTCTTGCTAGCTGAACCAGGAAGTCCACCCGTCTCTCCTGCACCCCGGTGCATGCTTGATAAAGCAGATGTGCATTGAGTGCCGCCATGTCGATCATGTTGTAGAACACGGCGACTGGCCATCGCCGTGTTCCTGTGCGCACACTGTACTCCCGCACCATCTGGTCCATCACATCCACTCCGCACTTTGTGGTGTTGTATTGGGTGATGGTGTTTGGCTTCCTTTTGATGGTTTCCTCAGTCTCAACCACGCTGTGCATGCTGCTGAGAATGTAGACGGTCTTTTTTCGTTTGGGCGCATACACCGTCAGCGTGGCACCAGTGGTGGAAAACACCTAAAAAAGAAGAAATTGTTGTTATTATAGCGGTTTTAAACACAATGACACACTCAGAGGTGTTGATGGAATAAAAAAGACCAACAACATACCTGAGTGGTGAATTCCTTGCGGTCCATCTTTCTAGTTGACTGAGGAATTTCCCGGCGAATCTTGTTGACTGTCCCGAGGATGGTGGTTTTCCGGCTGAGCAGTCGTCATGCAAGTGTCAGTGATGTAAAGAAATTGTCCGTGGTGACCGTCCTGCCTTTGTCCATAAATGGTTCCATCAGCTTCATCACCACACTCTCAGAAAGTCTCTCCTCACTGGGACGACTGGGGTCCTTTCCAAGATATGGGAGGACATTGCAGATGTACTTTGTTTTCAAATCACAAGCCACCCAAAACTTTATGCCAAATTTGTCGGGTTTTGTTGCAATGTACTGCAGGAAACAGCAGCGAGTCTTCGATGGGAAAAGCTGTTCATCAATTGTGATGTGTCGACCAGGGTTGTAGCATGTGATGCAGTTGGTAACAAACGATCCCAACACATCCGAAATTGCAGCAAACTTATCTGTCTGCACTCGCTCACTGCGCGTAAACATGTCATCAAATCGTAGGTGACGCATGATGTCTTGGAAACGGTTTCGTGACATAATTCCAGTGATAAGTGGGTTTCCCAGGCATGCTGACCAGCTGTCACGCAGAGATGGAGCCTTGGTCACCCCCCTCAAAATAATAACAGAAATAAATGCCATTAGTTCATGGAGGATCATGAACCAGTCCGTCTGCTCCGTTTGCCGTGCATGCTGAATAGTCCATTCTTGAATGGGACGGAGCATGCCAACAGTAATGAAACAGAGGAAGCTCTGAAGGCGACTCCTGATTCTTCTTCTGGCCTTTGCTGTTGGCTCTCCATCTGCAGCGTACGGTTCCATTGGAGTGAAACGGAGAATTGTACCCACATGTTCTTCATGCCACACTGTGCCCTCTTTCGCCGTCTCTGTGGGCTCACTCTCCAACCGAGCTCTCTTTTCCAGATGAGGAGCAGTCTCGTCATCTGCAATGTGAACAAATTCAAATTATTCTTTTCTTCGGTTTTAAATAAAAATAAAGTCAGGAAATGAAAATAGGATGTTTGGGAAATCTAACCTGAAGACAGCTCAGAGTCCGAATCCGAATTTGGCTGAAGGTTTATGTCCTCCCCATCTGAGTCACAAGGGTTTGCATTGTTCAGGATCAATTCCAACGCTTCTTGAGTGGTAAACCTTCTCTGCATTTTGAGTAGAATAAGTGTGGAGTGTCAGCAGGTGGAAGCAGCCAGCTATTTATTCCCCACAGCACAAAAGGCTGCATGAGAACATGGTATTCCAGGGGTGTCCAATTCCGGTCCTCGAGGGCCACTAATCAGCACACCTTATTCAAATGATCATCCAGCTCTGCAGAAGCCTGATAATCATTTGAATCAGGTGTGTTGGAAGAGGTGACTCTGTTTCTTTCAATGTTTGTAGTCTGTGTTTGTTCTCCCCCAGCATCAAGCAGAACGAGTTAATAAACGGGGCATTGTGACTTTAGCTTCCAGGGCACTTCCCCCTAACATTCCAGACTTCCATTGTTAGAGTCAGGCTCTCCCCCCTGCTGATTTCTCAGGTGATTCATTTACAAATGAATAGATGCAAATTGTAGCCATCAGAGTCGTCAGTTTGGTCCTAGAGTTCATTTGACCCTGCTCTGGGACTTCTGGGGGGATATAGAAATCCCTGGGACTTCTAGTGTTAATAAGCTGGATTGAAGATTGAAAGAGACCCCCTTTGGGTTAAATGACATCCAGAGTCCAAGCCAGCAGGAACCCGAGGGGCCCCACAGCCTCTGATCATGAACCCCTTTTTCTTGTCCCGCGTCTCAATCTTTTAGGCAAAAAATGATCAAGTCCGTCATTATCCTGTCATGATTTGGACATCTGCTGTGATGAGTGCAATAATTAGTTATCTGTCAGAGGACTGACATTGTGTTTATTAGGCATGTGCTTAAGTCTTATTTGGGGGTCAAAGGTTATTTGGTCTCATCCTTTTTAAAGTGAGATCCAGGTGTGTGAGGTTACACAGGGAATAAATGCCTTCACAACATGCTTTAGGCCATGGGATGTGATAGCTATCCATGCACAACCCCCACCCCCAAGCATGTGAGACGCCATCTTTTTTTATGCTTTAGGGCAATGTTTCTCAAATGGGGGTACATGTACCCTAGGGGGACGCGATGGCACAACAGGGGGTACTTAAGAGAGAGAGAGAGGGAAATAAACAAATAAAGTGTCAGTGATGAGTCATGAGATGACAGGAAATGATAAAAACTATAGAAATAAATCTACTGAGGAGCCACTAAATCAGTGTTTTTCAATCATGGGGTCGGGACCCCATATGGGGTCACCAGGAGTTTAGAAGGGGTTGCCTGAAATTTATGAAAAATTAAAATTGATTTTAGAAATTTGTTTTTTATTTATTTATTTATTTGTTTTTTATTCTTAAACAACATTAGCATTTTCGAGGCTTTCACTTCTTTGTCAGTTTAAATCTTGTTCAACTAAAATGCAGTAATATATATATATATATATATATATATATATATATATATGAGCTGAAAAATTATTAAAAAATTCTAGAAAAAAAATGTCTGAGTTCGCCAGAATTTCTTGATATCAAAATGGGGTCATGATCCAAATAAAGGTTGGGAACCACTGCATTAAATACTGTTTGTTTTCCCACTTCTTTACAAAGTGAGATTCTTTAAAATGTGTGTTAACACTCATTTATTCCATCATTGTGCTCTATAGTTGTTTTTAAATAGCTTTCTAAGCTAAATGTTGTCGTTGGACAATGGGAGAACTTGAGCCAAAATAGTTTGAGAACCAGCGCTTTAGGGTCTGAACATGAAATCAAATGTTTACATGAGTTGGGATGAACTTGTTAGACGTCCCTTCAAGCAGATTCGGAATCAATACAATTCCTAATCCATTTTCACGTGTAATATTTTTGTCATACGTATCTGTGTACTAACAAAACACACAAATGGGGAACCAAATTAAAACTGGGCTCGTTGGAATGATTTGAATTTTTTTATTACATGTTAATGAGCTATTTATGATAATATTCTATATAATATAATATATAAAGTACTGTTACTTGATTAAAATTGTATTCAAGTAAGTCATACATGAAGTACTGAAATACAAATAAAAAGTAGCTCAATTCATTCCACTTGCATACAGTAAACATCACATGTATAAACATAAAAAAGAAGAGACTAAATCTTGCACAATTAGAACAAAGGCATCTGTATAAAATAAAAGATTTGTCACAATGTACAATTTTTTTTTAAAACAAAATAACACCTATGAATTCAATTCAAAGCAAAAACTATTCTCAGGCTCTATGTATAACTACATTTATAAGCAATAAAAGTGTGAAAATAACAAATATTCAACACTGATTTCGCGACATACATTACGTTTAATCTGGTTGGTCGATTTAATTGTTGCCAGTTCATTTCATCTTTTGTAGTTTCACTATATACGTTGATCATTTTAAAACAAAAAAATCATAATTTCCTCGGTAACGGTTGGTGAAGAAATGTAAGGAATTACTGATTTAGAAATATACTCATAAAAGTAAACGTACCCATAAATGTAACTCATTTACAGTAACGCGAGTACTTGTAATCCATTACTTTCACCGCTGTTTATGCCTTAATTACCATGACTCAACAAAGTGTCGTCTTTAAAACCAAAAGGTTGTCAGATCTTTTACAATATTTGTGCATTTTTGTATTGTTGTGTCTATACACGGAGGGAGGAGCTAAAGAAAAATATCTGTTATTGTTTGTCAGGCCGACAGTAAAATGTGTTCTATCAAGACTCACTTTATAAAAAGATCATATTTGCTCTCAGGCTTTCAAAGTGTTTTCTTATCAAACTCAGGTTATCATCAATTCCTGATTCAAAGCTAATATGATCTCAACCCTGTTATGAGTTGTTGTTTTACTCCTTTTAAATAGTAAAAGGACACGAGAGGTTGGTAAGATCCTTTCTTCACTAAATATGGACTCACTAGCAACATCTAGTGGACACATTCTGTAACTACACATGTCACAGATAATTGTGGCCATTACATTTTAAAATGACCAATTTACACTTCAGATTATCCATGTTCAATCATAACTCAATTATGATTCAGTGACCAGCATTTTTTACGGTTACAATTAAATTATGATTGTTTTTGTATCCCCTGAAAGTCAATTATGATTCTCAATTAGTAAAGTTCAATTACAATTAATCACAAAGTGGTAAATTTACAGGTCTGTTATTTTGTATGTGTCTGTATGGTGTTGTTTTAGCATCATTACATTTACATTTTAGTTCATTGATTAGAATATCTTATGTAAACTTAGGACAAGAGTTGGAATTTAACTATAAACTCTTAATGTTATTACTGTATATCCTAACCCTTCTAACCATTACCACCTGTATGGTGTGAAGACTCACTTACAGGTAGCGGGAAAACCTAATATTAAAACATATTTGGATAATTATTAACTACATACAGTATATGTAAGCCATGGATCTGTAACATTATTCCCCAGTTTTGTGTTTAATTAAATTATAACTTACATTTTTTATAGAATTACAATTAGTCAATTTTCTGAAGTCAATTCCAATTCAAATATGATTACAACAGCAACATATTATTTTTCAATTACAATTAATATGACATTTACACCATAATTGTAATTAATTATCAATTACAATTATAATTATTGACCCCGTGACCCTGAAAAAAGTGGGTCAGAAAATGGATGGAATGGGAGTTTTTCTTTTTTTAATAATTGTTTTTTTTCGATTATGTTATTTTTGCAATTGTTGGGTGTAATAATCAAAATTGTAATCGAATTTCAAATAATTGAGCAGCCCTACTCCAAAGGTGCCATAATTTAGTGAACGACACTTAATGACAGCCTTCATAACACCTTATTAATGCTATTGAGAGCATGGGGTGCTGGATCAGCAGCAGCCAGGGTGGGCTCATGGTAGGGGGAAGAAGTGTGAGGGGGGTCTCCGTCTAGGGAGACTAGGACCAGGACTGCAAACATAAGGGTTACCTGTGCTGCTCCAGCATTTAGACAGAGCCACAGGGCTGTAAAAACAGTGTCAGACAGTCTCCAACAAACTAAAAGCAGCCTACGACCAACAACAGGACAGTCTGAAATGAAAACTTAACAGACAAGCTGAGACAAGTTCAACATAAGACACTAACACAGACTACGATTGTTACAGCGGTGCATCCTGGGAGCTCACGTCCCATATCAGAGGAGATCTGGTGGTGCCTACAGCCAACACGCCTGAGGAGGTGGGATGGAAGAGCAGCAGCTCCAGCCTACCAAGTCCTGGATGCAGGGTGAGGTCTGGACTGCTCCTGGTCAGGATCACATAAACACCACAGCTTCACCAGTAAAACTGTTGTTTTTGGTCTGAATTATGGATTTTAATTCTTCATATCTTTAAATAATTGTTCATCAATTGTAAAGTAAATTGCTCTACACAGTGTCTATGTGTTTGTAATTGGTCTGACACTGTAAGCTCCACCCCTGTCACAGGAGCGTGTACGTAGCCTGTCTGACATCACCAGGGTTACATTAGTGAGTTTATATTGTGCTTCATAGTCCAGCTTCTGTCTGATGGAGAATGTTTGGTTAGGTGAATCCAGCTAATGGAGATAAATCCAAGCTTCACTTATCTAGCTTTGTAGTATAGGCCCTAAATGTTCAATCTAAATGTTCAATATAAATGTTAAATCAGTCACAGAGTGTAAAGCTAAATCATATAAGGTTGGCTGGTCAACGCCTGTCAATCCCCGCCCACACTCCACACACCCCACCCTCCAAGGTCTTCTGCATCCTTGATGTCTTCATCACTGACATTCAGCATGTCGGTACTCTCAGCGGATTTAGATTTAGATTTAGGTTTAATATTTAGATTGAACATTTTGATTTAGATTCAACTTTTTGTATTTAGATTTTTTTTTTCATGTTTACACATTTTTAACAATGATATAAAACAAATCAAATGAAAGAAACATCTATTTCTGAAGGACAGAATGGTTTGTGTGTGTGTGTACCTAATAACATTATTTGTTCTATATGTCTGATATTAGGCTGAACTGTGATCAATAGATCAGCTCACTGACTTTATCTTATGAACACACAGTCCCAATGGTTAGACATGTGTTCAGTAGACCAATGACCTCTGGAGTTTCCAAGGTGAAACATGTCAACGCTTTGGATCCAAAGGATTGAAAAGATGTGAAAAACTGCAGCTTTTTCTCCTTTATCCTAAAATCACAAACTACATGTGATTATTGTGGAGATAGTTTGTCAGAAAGCAGACGATAGACCTTCACAGTTGAGTCTGATCTGAGTGTTTGTAGATCAAATAAATCATGTGAGAAAAGAACGTGAGCAGCGTAAACACAGCAACAGAAGGAAATATGAATCAGGTGGGATGTAGAAGTGAAATGGAAATACCAACTATTTACTAATGCTGACGTTAATGCTGCTTAGGCCACAGATTGTCATCTACGCCAGTGTTTCTCAAATGGGGGTACGCCATGCCACTACAGGGGTACTAGAGGGAGACAATGACATTTACAGTGATTTCAACTCGATAAAAGACACAGATGTGTCAATATAAAACTTCATTATTAAATAAAAAAAACACCTATAAGTAAATGAGATGCTAATAATAAATATAAAAAGTAGGTTCTGGATCTAATGAAATAAGTAGTAGATGTTGTTCTGAGGCCAACCCTGGGGTCAAACACAGGTTTAATGGTGTAAAATAGTGTAAATGTGTGATGTTTAATAACAGGATTATTGATCTCTCTCTCCTCCCTCTGATTGGCTCGTATCACTCAGGTGTTATAAAACATCAACTTTGGACCTGTTGCTCTCAGCTTTGGCTCCGCCCCACTTCCTTGTGTCCCAGCTTCTTGTCTGTGGTTAGTTAGTGGAGCAGGTGTGTAGTTTGGAACTGTTGTGTTTACACACTCAGAGACCAACAGTATTTTCTTAGTTGCTCTCAATGCTGCTGTTGCCCTTTGTTGCCTCGTTGCCGCACTTCACCTGCTGCGTTAGAGCTCACCTGTCCATTCAGCGTCAGTGACACCACCTGACAGGTATGTTTATCCTGTTCCTCATTTCCCATTAGCTACGCTAAGCTATGCTAGTGTTATTAGAGAGGTGGAGACGCTGCTGCTTTGCTTTGCTGTGATTCCTGCAGTCAGGGGCTGTTCTAGTAATTTGGAGGCCCCAGACCAGGGTGTCCAACTCATTTTAGTTCAGGGGCCAAATACGGACCAGTTTGATCTCAAGAGGGCCACAGATTTTATGCTGGAAAACCAGTCATTTCAACATTAGTGTGTCATAGTTTGTACTTCTACGTATACATAAAATACATAAATAGTGCCTTGCATGGCAGTCCTGTCCCATTGGTGTGTGAATGTGAGAGTGATTGGGTGAATGAGCTGATATGTAAAGCGCTTTGAGACTGCTTCAGTGTGGTGATAAAGCTCTATATAAATCATGTCCATTTACCATTCAAAAATGTAAACTTCCATAGATTATAGATTCAGGGCCCACAATTTAAACAGTTTCAAGTATTTGTTTGTTTATTTTTACATCATTTGGGCTTCAGCTCATAAAACCTATGAAAGTGTGCCTTTCATTCAGGAATCAAGGTCCAAGTGTTTGGAGGAAGACTGGTGAGGAACAGAACAGAACATTGCACCCCAAATCATGACTGACTGTGGATCTCAAGCAGCTTGGGTTCTGTTCCTCCAAACACTTAGACCTTGATTCCTGAATGAAAGACACACTTTACTTTCATCAGAAAAGAGGACCATGGACCACAGGCCTGGTCTAGTCCTTCTTCTCCTCTTTTTTTCTGCAAAAACTGAAAAGTAAATGATGATTTCTTCACATTATTCTAATTTTTTGAATTCCTGTTTTCATGGGTTTTATGAGCTAGAAGCCCAAATTATGTAAAAATAAACAAATAAATACTTGAAATTGTTTAAATTGTGGGCCCTGAATATATAATCTATAAAAGTTTAACTTTTTGAATGGAATTATGGAACTTAAAGAACTTTTCCATCATATTCTATTTTTTTTTTAGAAAGGGTCTGTACATAGATTGATGGAAAAGTACAGGTGATGTTATTTTACAGTGTCTGTACTTGTGTTATGTTGATTCATTAACTTCATTTATTACATTTATGTGCTGACTCATGCTGACAGTCATGTATCGTATCATTTATTACTAATCAAAGGTCTACTGAAATCTTCCACGTTGTTTCAACTTTTTAAATTATTAAACTATGAATCTTTTTCCATCTACATTTTCAACATTTTAAACCTTTAACAGTGAACTTCAGCTGTTCATCCATTCTACACCTGATTTCAACTTTTAACGTGTTCATCTGTTTGTTCACTTTCAGATAAAACATTCAACACATTTCAGCTTTTTACACTTTTTCAACACATTTCAAGTTTTATCAACTGTTTTTAACTGATTTCAACTTTTTCAACCCATTTTAACTTATTTTCACTCTTTCAACCCATTTTAATGTTTTTCAACTTTTTCAACCCATTTTAACTTTTTCCAACTCGTTTGGACTCGTTTCATTTTTTTTCACCTTTTTTAATCAATTTTAAACATTTTTCCACTCTTTCAACAAATTTTAACTTTTTTCAACCAATTTTAACTTTTTTCAACTTTTTCAACCCATTTTAACATGTTTCAACTTTTTCAACAGATTTGGACTCGTTTCAATTTTTTTCTCACTTTTTTTAAATCACTTTCAACTTTTTCAAACCATTTTAACTTTTTTCAACCCATTTAAAAAAATTTCAACATTCTCCACAAATTAAAACTTTTTTCTCCTTTTTCAACCAATTTCAACTTTTTCAAACAATTTTTCAACCCAAATTTAACTTTTTTCAACTTTTTCAAGCTTGTTAATGCTTTTTCAACCCATTTAAAAAATGTTCAACTATTTCCACAAATTTCAACTTTTTCCACCCATTTCAAGTTTTTTCAATTTTTTCAACCTTTTCAATTTTTTCAACCTTTTCAATTTTTTCAACCTTTTCAATTTTTTCAACCTTTTCAATTTTTTCAACCTTTTCACATTTTTTAAAAAGTTTATTAATAAATAATGTTTATTTAAATTCATTATTGTGTCATAGTTTGTACTTCTACGTGAACATAAAATACTAAATATGTAAGAAACAAACAATATACTGTATAATCAATCAGTGACAGATATCAGTCCTAACAGGATCTACACTTTACAATTCCTAGATTTTTTTGACCAGTTTCTATTTAATTAAGGGAAATTTGATATCATAAAGAACATGTAACAATTTTGAGTTTTTCCAACTGTTTAACATTAAAAATGACTGTTATTAATATCAAAATGAGGTCACGATCTAAAAAGGTTGAAACCACTGAACTAATTACTGTTTATTTCCATTTATTTACTAAATGAGATGATTTAAAATGTGTGTTATCACTCATTCATTTCATCATTATGATCTATAGATGTTTTTAAGTAGTTTTCTCAGTAAAATGTTGAAGTGGGACAAAGGGGGTACAAGGATTCAGAAATGAGAGAAAAGGGAACTAGAACCAAAAAGGTTTGAGAACCACTGATCTAAATAACCAGTTTAACTGTGAAACACACGTCAATAATCTATGTTCCCGTTTACAGCAAAGGTTGTATTTTTTACTCAGACTAAGAGTGTTTGGTGTCAATCTAAAGATGATGTTTTTGTCTCATCAGCTGTTTTAGAAAGCATCATTGGTTCCAGAATGACAGCGTGGTACGGTAAACTTTGTGTCCAGTTGAGGTGAAAATGAAGTGTCTGGTGCAGACAAGCTTTGTAGGTTGTAGGAAGGACTAACATCTCCATGTTTCAGTCCCTCCACCATTTCACTTCTAATTTATGTGGTTGTTCAGACCTAAAATGCCTGATTTTACAGCAGCTTTTTCAAAAAATGTCAGCAAAAGTTGTCATTTTGATGTTTTATTATTTTCTATAACTTTGCCTAAACTGGTCAATTTACCAGAAAACCTGGTTGGCTTTGAATTATTTCACAACAATAGAGAAAAGAGCTCAGATTCTCAATAATTTAACAAGATATGGATTATTTCATCACATTTTAAATGTTTCCAGTGCAGAGAATATTACAGAGAATCAGTTTGTATAAGTTATTGAAACACAAAATCCTAAAATGAATAAATGTTTATTTTTCTGTGAGAATCTCATCAATGCACTCATGACTTTAGCTACAAACACTTTTACTGTAGAATAATCTTATGTGTTCAGTCATTTGGGAACTTATTTGTACTATTATTTATTAATTGGGCATTATTTTTAATTTGAATCTGTCTTTGCTTTTCCATTTTAGGACTTGATAGTCATAACTAGTTTTAATATGATTATATTTAAGGGGAAATTATTCCACATTTTCTAATCCCTGAGCATTGGCCTATACTGTATATTGGGTGAGCCCACTCTGGTAGTTAATCATCAACAGTATAAAACTGTAAAATCCCTGAGTCAGGTTTATGAGGAGTGAACACACACACACATACACACACACACACACACACACACACACACACACACACACACACACACACACACACACACACACACACACACACACACACACAGACAGTGTAGACTTTAGACAATAGTCAATCATCAACTGACTGATCAAAAATCATTGACTATAACGTTATAAAATGGTAGATATAAGACTGAAACTAAACATGGAAATAATAGAACAAGTAAAAGAATATAGGGTACTTGGAATGTGGATGGACGACAAGCTGACCTGGAAAAAACATATACAAATAGTTAAAAACAAAGTTGCCAAAAGCAGGTACATCCTATGGAAGCTTCAACAAATCCTACATACCAAATCACTTAAAACAATCTATTCTTCACTCATAGCATCACACTTAAATTACTGCTCCGAAATATGGGGTAATAATTACAAAACGTATCTTGAACCACTATTTAAACAACAAAAAAAAGCTATAAGAATTTTACATAAAGTACCACACAACGCACACACAAACGATTTATTTGAGAAGTCAAAATACCTAAAACTGCAAGAAATAATACACTACAACACACAAATACACGCATTTAGGGCTGCATCCAAAAAACTACCACATCGAATACAAAAACGTTTCACATACAATCAAAATCCCTATGAATTCAGACATAATAATGTGTTTAGACCAAATAGGGTCATATCAAACGTTGGCAAACATAGTACTGTGCATAGAGCCATGAACCTCTGGAACAGCCTTGACGAAGAGACACAACAGTCAGATAATCTGAAACAATTTAAGGACAAAATGAGGAGTACATTTTTACACACATACAGATCTCAAGTCAACTCTTCATTGAACGCCACAGAGGAACGTAAACAACGACTGGAAAAGAAAGCCCGAGGAAATACGAAAGAAAAAGACTGTGAGGAAGAGTAACAACAGGAACAATGACTGCAGACGAGAACACATCACAAAAAAAAAAAAAAAAGGGACAAAAAAAAAAAAAAAAAAAAGGGAAGAAACGAGGTTGGATGTAAAATTATCTGTGTTCAAATTAGGGGACGGATCTGGATAAGCATAATGCTTTTTTCCGTCGCCCTTTCCGGCATGAAAAAGGACAAAAAAGGACCAAAAAAAAAAAAAAAACAATGATGTGATTTTGCTCTGAATGTCAAATGAATTTCTGTGAATGCAACCATGTCGGAAATGAACTGAATAAATAAAAAAATAAAAAAAACATCATCATAGAAACAATTAAATAAACCATACGATCCACTGTGGTGTTCATTTACATAGAAAACTATATAAAAGCATCTATAGATCATTGTGATGGAATAAATTAGATGCTACAATAAGATGCTCTTAAGGGCCAGATTTGGCCCCCGGACCTTGAGTTTGCCACATGTGCCCCAGACAAACACTAATGTCCATTTATCTTAAATCAATCAGAGCTAATGAACAAACAGATGTTTTCTATGAAACAAGGCCACAGAACTAAAAGAGAAACCATAATGAGCTTTGTTTATGTTCTAACTGAAGACCTTCAAATGACCTTCAGTCTGTTAGAGGAAGACATTATGACTAGAAACATAGAACACTAGCAGTGTTAATGTAAACTATGTGTTGAAGTGTTCTGATGACACTGTATCCCTCACTTTGTTGGCTGTGTGATGCCAACTTTATCACCATCAATGGAAGAAAAACCCAAGAGACGGTTCTGGACCCTCACACCCTGGTTGGAACACACCATCATCAAATCAACCAGGGATCTAGGTATTCACCTAGACACCTGCTTCTCTAATGGGGGTACGTGTACCCTAGAAGTACACCATGGCACTACAGGGAGGAAAATAAACAAAGAGTCAGTGATGGTCCCTCCTCAGGCCTTAGATTACTGGAAATGATCAAAACTATAGACATAAGTCTATTCAAGAGCCACTAAATCAGTGTTTTTCAACCTTTGGGTCGGGACCCCATTTGGGGTCACCTGAAATTTCTGAAAAATAGTAATAGATTTTTGATTTTTTTAAATTTTTCTTCTTCACAATCTTAAACAACTGTATGTTTATACTGTCACTGTGTGAAATATTAATCCAGTTCAACTCACAATCCAAAATTTTTTTGTGTTTTTATTGTTCTTTATAGCTTCTACTTCTCTTATCTTTAAACTTTATTATAGTTTTTATTATTACTCTTCCCTCTTGCTTTAACTACTCCTGCATTTTCAACACATTTCAGCAAGTTTGGTGTCAAACTGTTCAAATAATTTAATTTATGCTATGTTTAAAATCATTTCTAACCTTTCTACTTTTTAAAACTATTTAACTATTTATTTTCCATCCACATTTTCAACATTTTAAACCTTCAACAGTGAACTTAAGCTGTTCAGCCATTCACTTTCAGATAAAACATTCCACACATTTCAGCTTTTCACAACTTTTTACACTTTTTTTTAATTTTTTTTAACCAACCAAAATTTCTACTCCTGTGTTCAGTCTGTTGGAGGCAGGCTCTCCTGCTTTAGCATCATCGCTACATGTGCTGCTACTAGCTATGGTAACTGCTGCTACTAGCTACGCTAACTGTCGCTCCACTATTTCCACAGAAACAACCTTTAGCTCAGGCTTAGCTTCACTTATTGGTTAAAAAACTCTTTAAAGGTCCCATATTATGAAAAACAGTTTTTTTTCTGGTCTCTACATCTATAAACTGGTCCTCCCTGATCCTTCCAACTCCCAGAATGAGTAGAATAAGTGATTCCTGCATGGTCTCTGCAGCCCCACCCACTGGTAAAACAGTGTTCCTACAGGCTGTTCAGATTCAGCTCCTGTTGTGATGTCACCAAAGGAGTGATTTTCATAGGCCGACCTCCTCTGAGCGCTGATAGGAGACATCAGAGAGGGGGGTGTTCATCACCAAGGTAGAGTTTGGTGTGTCCATTAGTGAGATAGCAGTAGTGTTTCTCAATGTCGTCACTCAGAGCTAGACACACAAATGGTTCTGTTGTTGGTTCTACAAATCATCATAAGTGTTTATAGTCTGTCCCAGATACAGAAGAACAGAAGAGACAGTGGTTGTGTTCCATTTTTAATGACAATGTGCTAGCTATGGTTCGTGGTAGCTTGTATGTGTGTGCTAATCACTTTAAATCAGACTACTTCAGTAACGAGGGTCAGTACAAAGCTGGCTTTGACTCAACACTGAACCTCATGAAAGGATCTGAACCAACTAAGCATGTGGAGATGAATCCATATGAATCACACCTACGTGATGCAAGTGTATCGATCCATTCAGTGTGCGTCGGTACAATTGACGGGTGAACTTGAGATGCATCTGTTACTGCGTGTCTGCATCAGTAAAATCCATGGTTGCATCTATTTTTTAATCCATCCATTTTCTGACCCACTTGTTCCTGTTTTTCATTCTATCCTGTTTTTCTGAGGCACATTGAATGTACCACGTGCTTTGTGTTTTGTTTTGAACACGGACTGAAGCCGGAAAGCACATTGGTACCTCTACAAAGTTACAACAATACGGAGGTCAGCTAGAGCAGCAACTATAGATGAGATTTATAACACACCTAAATACTTTAAATCAGGTGTCGAAAGATAGTAAACCTGACAATATTCATGTGGTTTGTAAAGAATGCAGTGCTGCTAAACCTGACACAAACTGAGCCCCCCCCCCCCCCCCCCTTCTTTGCACTAACTGTTGTGAAATATCTAACAGTGAAAGGTTATTATTATTATTATTCATATTATCAATGTAATGTTAATGTTACTGTATTAGCCTAATGGCAGACATAAATATGTACTAATATAGTCAGTGTGACTTTAAGTTACTCATTGAGAGTGATGATGTCACTGTTTAAGTTGTGACAGTGATAAACGGGGTCTAAATGTGAGGAACCACTTCCTGTTCCTTATGTTGAATCTGGTTCTAAATCTTAATCCTACTGGTGAAAACAACTGTTCAAATAATTTAATTTATGCTGTTTTAAATAATTTCTAACTTTTAAAATGTTTTCAACCCATTTCAACCTTAATGATAATGTTCAGCTATCGCTAGGTTAATGTTTAACTAATGTTCGGTCAATGCCAATGCTAGGCTAATGCTAATGTTAGATTAATGTTTGCGCTAGGTTTTTGCTAATGTTAGGTTAGTGTTATTGCTAATGCTAGCCTATTACTAACACTAGGGTAATACAATGCTAAGTTAATGCTAAAGCTAATGCTAAGCTAATGCAGTGCCAGCACCTGCATTCTCACTACCATTTTCATTGTTTAGTAATGAATGTGTTGTTTTCTTTTCCCTGGGATCCTCAGCATTATCTCCTCTTCTTCATGGTTAGCCTTAGCACTGATCATTTTATAATCCATTCATTTTCTTCCCTTTGTGTGTAACATGTAGCGTTGGCATCACAGTGTGTAACATTTAGCGTTAGCATCATAGTTTGTAGCATTTAGCGTTAGTATCACAGTGTGTAGCATTAGCGTTAGCATCACAGTGTGTAGCATTTAGCGTTAGCATCACAGTGTGTAGCACTAACTCTCATCCAGTCAGTGTGCCGTTAAACTTCAGAGCTCCAGATATTTGTTGTGAAACTCAGAGCTTTGACATCTTTTATCTTCTCTAATGTGTGTTTACACTCTTTACCATGATACTCAGGTAGCTCTGTCTGTCTCACACTCATATCTTCAGCTCATCATCTCATGACGTGGAGATGGATCAGGACACGGTGAAGGAACAACATGAGATCCAGACTGAAGATCAGAGGTGAGACCACGTCAGAGCTCAGCACTCACACCTCTGTACATCAGTGTTACACTGTGTGTGTGTGTGTGTGTGCGTGCGTGCGTGCGTGCGTGTGTTCAAGGACCAGGAAGAAGCTCACATCTGGACCTGGACCCAGCTGTGTGTCCTTTAGAAGTGACCGGTCCATGATTAAACCCATGAACTTCAAAGGAGGTCCATCTACTGACCCACAGTGAGTCCACATAAAGAAGGTTGCTGGTTGTCTTCCTGATGGTCCAGGGGCCTCATTTATTGATCCGTTCATAGAACTGGTTCTAAATACGTTCAGACCAATGAAATGTAGAATGTGCACCAGTACAAAAAGAATCAGTATTTATGAAGCGTGTGGACAGAGGTCGTACACACAGCAGTGTTGATTCATCTCTCAGTCCATGTGGACTAAAGTGTCAATCACTTTTCTTTGTTTTCACACTAAATACAGTCAACAACTATTTCCTCAGTCACTAGTTATTATTATTAATAACTATACATTATTATAATTAGTTCACCACCTGATAAACACTAAACTTTTACAGCACATTTTTCAAACACTAACACACTTTAGGACCAATGCTTGTTAACAATATAAAATAAAGTGTATTAATCTCTGATCAATGAATGGATCATATACTGTGTGGTAAACAGAGGAGATAAACACGTATATTTATATAAACATATTATTACTGATGGTTTAAACACATGGAGACTGTGATCATCTCAATAAAAAGTACAGGATACTTTACAGTTTTTTATTGTTAATCATTGGTGGAAAGTGAAGTCACATGATCTAAACTCTAACACATGTCCATCTGTCCAAAGCACAAATGTTGTTAATTACTGTAAATGACTGATTTAGTCTTTATTACATCATATACAATCATTTAGAACCATCAAAGATCTTATTTTATAATCAAACCTGACATAAATCATTCAAAGTTAAAGATCACATGTATTTAATGTAATGATCTTTGTTGTTAGTATTGTGTAGTTCAGTGTGTGTTTCCATGGTAACACTATGTGTTAGTGTTGTGGTTCAATGAGCTTCTGTTGAGACGTGTATGAAGTGTTTAGTTGATGATGAGATTAACTGTTGATCTGAGATCATGATGGACATGTGTTAGAGTTTAGATCATGTGACTTCACTTTGCACCAACGATTGTTAGCAACAAAAAAAAACTGTAAGACACGCCTCCAATTGACCCTATATGGTAGCAGCATCACTTTAAGAATGAGTGAACAGTGGATTCTGACACGACCAAAGCTCTCTCTCTGTGTGTGTGTGTGTGTGTGTGTGTGTGTGTGTGTGTGTGTGTGTGTGTGTGTGTGTGTGTGTGTGTGTGTGTGTGTGTGTGTGTGTGTGTGTGTCTGTCTCTGTCTGTCTGTCTGTCTGTCTGTACTGGTTCTACATATTTTCTACAGTGAAGTAATGAGGGTGTGATAGAGTCCCAACATGTGACCAAACAATGAGTGAAAACTACTCATGTTGGTGGTTGAAGTTACCAGCAAATGGTTTATCAGGTTATCAGTATAGTTGTGCTTAAAAACAATTTGTATGTATATGACATGTACATCATATTAATATGAAACTATTTTATATTTATGACACAAATGTCATCAAATACATTTCGAGTGGCAATATATAGTGGTTAGCACGTCCGCCCCACAGCAAGAAGGTCCTGGGTTCAAGCCCTGGGGTGGACACCTGGGTCCTTTCTGTGTAGAGTTTGCATGTTCTCCCTGTGCTGCGTGGGTTTCCTCCAGGTACTCAGGCTTCCTCCCATGATCCAAAAACATGACTGTAAGGTTCATTGGAGTCTCTAAATCGGATGAAAATGGATGGATGGATGGATGTACATATTATATATTAATGCTGTCCTAGGTAAAATAATTGTTCTTCTTTCTTTATACTATACGATATATGATTTAAAAAGCTTTTTAAACTGGTTTATGTTGGTGCTTTGTTTTATTTCATCCTTTAGACAGTTCCATAATTTAACCCCTGATATTCTTATACTCATCTTTTTCAATGTTGTTCTAGCATATTGTATGTTTAAATGTAGTTTTACTCTTAAATTATATTCTCCTTTTCTTTCTAAAAATCTTTTCTCAACCCTTTTGGAAGTGAACCTTTACTTGTTTTATAAATCATTTGGACAGTTTAGAGTTTGATGAGATCTGGAGTTTTAAATCTGGTGTTTTTAACAATAATCCATGTGTGTGTTCTCTGTATCCAGCGTTATGTATCAGTCTGATGGATCTTTTTACATTATGAATAAC
Organism: Gouania willdenowi; assembly: GCF_900634775.1. NCBI lineage: Eukaryota > Metazoa > Chordata > Actinopteri > Blenniiformes > Gobiesocidae > Gouania > Gouania willdenowi. The sequence continues at coordinate 7,737 of NW_021144935.1, read as the reverse complement.
GGTTGGATCTTCGTCATGTATGTATTTCCTCAAACTTCAAGATAGTAAATTAAATATGGTAAAACAAGTGTACAATAAAGAGTGTGCAATGCTTTTTTATTAAGAATTAGCCTTGTTTTGCCCAGAACAGCAATAGAAATACTCCTCACCATCTTCCCTTTAATGTATTTAATGTGTGACTTCCAGTAGATCCCGTGGTCCAAGATCACACCAAAAAATGTGACTTTGTTCATTCTTTCTATGTTAATATTGTCTATATTTACTTTTACATCTATATATTTTTTTTTTCTTTTCTGATTTCCAAATAACTTAAAATTAGTTTTTTAGGTTTAATGGTAATTTATTATTTTTTTAGTTTACACATCTCCATAGCGACCATCCTCAAGAGCTGCCATCAGTCCACATCAGTACAAAGCATATTGGTTTCATCTGCAAATAACACATATTTTAGCTTTTCACTTACTTTACAAATTACATTCATATACATTATGAACATTTTTTGCCCCAAAACTGACCCCTGTGGTACCCCACATTTAATATTTAAACAACATGATTTGTTCTGTCATATCTGTACAAACTGTTTTCTGTTGCATAAATAACTTTTTATCCAGTCCAAAACATTACATTACATTACCCCTTTTCCTTTTTTCTTATAAGTATATTGTAGTAAACTGTATCAAACGCCTTCTTAAGATCTGAGAACACTCAATACCAGGTTATTTTTTTATTAAATATGTTAGTGTTTGTGCTGTTGATCAATTATTCCTGAAACCAAACTACCTATATGTTAATAATTCTTTTTTTTTTTTTTTTACAAAACCATCAAATTTATTTATAAATATGATAAATTGATAAAGTGTTGCCTCGGCTCCTTGTGACAGTGAGACATATAATAATAATAATAATAATAATAATATATTACATCAAAGACGAAACAGGCAAACACATATGACACCAATCCATGTACTGATTGTTCTTTGGTTATTTAGTTTCAATTTTTTTTTTTTTTTAAGTATTATGAAGTTTGTTTCCTATTTGAGGGTCACTTGGTACCAGCAACAACTGCTGGATTTTAACGGTATTGCACAAGTTACAAGTTTAAATATTACAGATTGCATTCTCCAACTGTGTTCCAAAAGTCACATGCACAGAGACAGCCAATAGAATGTCCTGGTTTGATGACACACACATACGGATGTTAATACAGACACAGAATAGATTACATACAGAACACTATGTTTACAAATACTTATTCTACACTCGGATTGAAATACAGACACAGAGATCAAAATACAGACACACAGATTGGATAAAACACACATAAATAGTTTTGTGGCAAAAATAGCCCCATATCACTGTTCTACCACTAGGTGTTTATATCATATTTAGATTTACACCTGTTTCTACGCTCCCACACAACTTTATCAATAACATATTTTGATTTGAATGATCTGTGCTTATCAACATGTAATAAATGAGGCTTCAGGTTCTTCACACTCACAACTCTGTATGTGTTTGAACCAGAACCGAGCCCAGACTAAGTGGACCTGCACCTGAACCCAGTTGTGTGTCCTTTAGAAGTAACAAGTCCATGGGCAGACTCACTGACTTCAAAGGACGACAATCGACTGACCCACAGTAAGTGAACACAAATAAGGTTGTTTGTTTTCTTCCTGATGGTCCAGGTTCTTCACACTCCACACTGATAAAGCACCAGTAAACATGACTCATCAGTTTTGATGGACTATGTTTGTTATTGAAGTGGTGTTGATGTAAATCTCAGCAAACAGTGGAAGGTGAAAGAGAAAAGGCTTTGTAGGAATGGTCTCCAGTGTGTAGGTGAGTCTTAGACAATGTGTGATCTTCAGATTTGTGAAGGATTGAAGACAAATAAAGCCTCAGTCCAACAGGCTTGTTCTCCTGTTCAGTGGAAACATGCTGAGATGTTCCACACGTGAGCTGAGCTCCAAAGGCTGCTCCACACTCACTGCACTGTGGCTCTGCAGGACATCACCCACTGTTACTGATGTTCACATGATGTTAGCAGAGCTTCCTGTGCTTTCCTCCAGCTGCTCCTCAGCATGTCTGAGTGTCTGTGTCTTCTCCACAGCAGCTTGGAGGGTGTGGATGGTTCCTCTGGAGCTGAGCCTGACTCCATCTTTACGGTGTGTACTTCTACAAAGACACTAAACCTGTGTCAGTCTGTGATCAAACCACTGTGTACACACACACACACACACACACACACACACACACACACACACACACACACACACACACACACACACACACACTCATCACCTTTAATGTGTTTGTGTTCCAGCTGCTGGAGGACAACATCATCAGCTTTGTTAAGGCTGAACTCAAACACATGCAGAAGATTGTGGATGGAGATGATCCAGAGTGCTCAGAGAGTCAGATGGAGGGTGAAGATGAGGAGCAGAGGAGGAGCAGGGAGGCCTTTCTGAACATCGCACTGTATTTCCTGAAGAGGATGAAGCAGGAGGAGTTGGCTGAGCATCTGCAGAGCAGTAAGAGCATGTGAACATCTTCACTGTGAGGAACATCACATGAAGGACACAAAGCTGGCTTTTCTTTTTCAAAGCATGATTCAATCAATCACATTTAATCTGAGGAACCATCCAGACTGAGAACATCACACACTTTGATCTCCAATGTTCAAACCTGCTCTTACTTCTCCACTCTAACATTAAGTTTGTTTTCATTCAGGAACAAAAGCTCCTCGATACAAACGTGAGCTAAAGTCCAAGTTGAAGAAGAAATTCCAGTGTGTGTCTGAGGGCGTGGCTAAAGCAGGAAGTCCAACCCTCCTGAAGGAGATCTTCACAGAGCTCTACATCACAGAGGGAGGGGGTGGAGAGGTCAACCAAGAACATGAGGTCATGCAGATAGAAACAGCATCCAGGAGATCAGACACAGCAGAAAGAGCCATCACACTAGAAGAGCTCTTTAAAGCTCCTCCTGGAAGACCTCGACCAATCAGGACAGTGATGACAAAGGGCGTGGCTGGCATTGGGAAAACACTCTTAACACACAAGTTCACTGTGGACTGGGCTGAAGACAAAGCCCAGCAGGAGGTCCACTACACATTCCCACTGACCTTCAGAGAGCTGAATGTGCTGAGGGGGAGGAGCTTCAGCTTGGTGGGACTTGTTGATCACTTCTTCTCTGGAAGCAAAGAAGCAGGAATCTGCAGCTTCCAGGACTTCCTGGTTTTGTTCATCTTGGATGGTCTGGATGAGTGTCGGCTCTCTCTGGACTTCCTCAGCACTAAGACCCTGACTGATGTTTCAGAGTCCACCTCAGTGGAGGTTCTGCTGATAAACCTCATCAGAGGAGAACTGCTTCCATCAGCCCTCCTCTGGATAACTACACGGCCTGCAGCAGCCAATCAGATCCCTCCTGAGTTTGTGGACATGGTGACAGAGGTCAGAGGGTTCACTGACCCTCAGAAGGAGGAGTACTTCAGGAGGAGGTCCACAGATGAGGAGCAGGTCAGCAGGATCATGTCCCACATCAGGACGTGTCGAAGCCTCCACATCATGTGCCACATCCCGCTCTTCTGCTGGATCACTGCTACAGTTCTGGAGGACATGTTGAAGAGCAGAGAGGAGGGCGAGCTGCCCAGGACTCTGACTCAGATCTACAGCCACTATGTGGTCCTTCAGAACAAAGTCAAGACAGTGAAGTTTGATGGAGGAACTGCCACAGATCCACATTGGAGTCCACAGAGCAGGAAGATGATAGAGTCTCTGGGAAAACTGGCTTTTGAGCAGCTGCAGAAAGGAAAGCTGATCTTCTATGAGAGTGACCTGACAGAGTGTGGCATGGACCTCGGAGCAGCCTCAGTGTGTTCAGGAGTGTTCACACAGGTCTTCAGAGAGGAGAGCAGCCTGTACCAGGACAAGGTGTTTACCTTCATCCATCTGAGCCTTCAGGAGTTTCTGGCTGCTCTCCATGTCCATCACACCTTCATCAGCTCTAAAGTCAATCTTCTGGAGAACTCATTGATGTTTAAATTCAAACAAACTTTTAACCTTCTCCATAGTGGAGGTCAGCCTGACTTAAAACTTCTCCATCAAAGTGCTGTCGACGAGGCCTTACGGAGTCCAAACGGACACTTGGACTTGTTCCTCCGCTTCCTGCTGGGTCTTTCACTGCCAACCAATCAGAGGCTCCTACAAGGCCTGCTGACACAGACAGGAAGTGACTCACAGTCCAATCAGAGAACAGTTAAATACATCAAGGAGAAGCTGAGTGAGAGTTTGTCCACAGAGAGAAGCATCAACCTGTTCCACTGTCTGAATGAAGTGAATGATCACTCTCTGCTGGAGGAGATCCAACAGTCCATGAGATCAGGAAGTCTCTCCACAGATAAACTGTCTCCTGCTCAGTGGTCAGCTCTGGTCTTCATCTTACTGTCATCACAAGAACATCTGGATGTCTTTGACCTGAAGAGTTTCTCTCCTTCAGAGGAAGCTTTTCTGAAGCTGCTCCCAGTGATCAAAGCCTCCAAGAAAGTTAAGTATGTGACTTTAGAAAAACATGTCTTTAATTCTGTCACAGACAAACATCTGTAAGGTTTCTCTGATTCTTCATCAGGTTGAGTTCCTGTGGTCTCTCAGAGAGAAGCTGTGCAGCTCTGTCCTCAGTCCTCAGCTCTCAGTCCTCCAGTGTGAAACATCTGGACCTGAGTAACAATGATCTGCAGGATTCAGGAGTGAAGCTGCTGTGTGAAGGACTGAAGAGTCCTCACTGTAAACTGGACTCTCTCAGGTCAGTGGATCACATGTTCCATCAACATTGTCCTGTTCCTCGTCTCCTCACTTGTTTCCTGAGTTGTGGATGTTTTTCTGAATCCAGTCTGTCAGGTTGTGTCATCACAGAGGTGGGCGGGGCTTCTCTGGCAGCAGCTTTGAGCTCCAACTCCTCCAGTGTGAGAGAGCTGGACCTGAGCTACAACCATCCAGGAGACTCAGCAGTGAAGCTGCTCTCTCAGAGACTGAACACTCTGAGGTGAGACACATCACAGCAGCTCATCACATGTTCACATCAATCCCCATCACATGTGTGACAGAGAGCTGTATCAGAGGAATGTGATGAAGGTGTGAGAGGTGGGACACTAAAGGAGGAGGACTGGGACAGGTTAGAGGGATGAAGGACAGAGATAAGAAGGTAGTGAGGAGTGAGGAGAGGCTGATGGAGAACTATGAGGAGCTGATGAAGGAATGAGAGAAAAGATCAGAGGAGGTGGAACCAATCAGTGAGGATTGTGTTCATACAGAAATATAAATATATCTTATGAAATTATATTTTAATTATTGCTCTGACACAAGTTATCAAGTCAAAAAATTAGGGATGAACCGAAATGTAAATTACTGGCTGAAGCCTGAAATAAATGATTGCATTTCCAGCTCTGAATGTTACTAACCACAAAAATAAAACATTGCAATTGTATAAATTATTCCCAATGTTTCAAATAATCAATCAATTAAAGGTAGGGTAGGGGATTTTTTTTCCAGACACACTTTTTAAGTTTTTGGTTGAAATTTTTTTAATGTTCTGACAGAAACTAATCATATGTGCTCTGAAAAAGAAACAAAGAAAATCCATCATGTGTAGCACCTGTAAACCTGTAAAAACTTTGACCAATGAAAAAAGACCGTTCGGTTTTTTATGAACCAATCATGTCTCTCTCTGTCCCTGCTCGTTCTCCACCCCTCACGTCCACGAGCCCACACTCATAGCGCGTCATTGGTGACGGACTTAAAACAGAGTTTTTAGTCACGTTTTTTAACATACAGTATATAATGATAAAGTTTAGTGTTTACTTACTGCTGAATGAGATGATGGAGTTTCTACACAATACAAACAATGAGCTTAGATCCACTTCTGCAGCAGCTGTGCTAATGCATGTGAGTGAGACGGAGCACAGAGGGGAGGGTAAGCTACATTCAAAATCATGCTAGCTTTCAAAAATCACCTACCCTGCCTTTAAAATATGAAAATATTTATTTAGCACTGACATTCCAACAATGCGTAATATAAAATAAAATAATAAAATGTTTAACTTGACCCACTCATACATTTATTAAAACAGAAATATGTATGTTTTTAAAACGTTTTCAATTTATTTCAAACTGTGGACTTATGTTATAAATATCATTGTTTAACAATTGTTAGAGTTTTTGAGCTAACTCTGGTGTTCAGTATCTGAGATTTCATACAGAGAGACATAGTCAGAGGTTTTGCTGAATCAATCAATCAATTTATTAGAGATGAACAGAAAATGAATCAACAAGTCATAACAAGTCAATAGAAGAACAGACACTCATCTAAAACACAGCTGTGGTCCTCAGGGTCTGCTCACTCCCTGGACCCCAAACATAGATTTATCAGTGTTTTTATATATTTAGAAATCAAATGATCAGCTCCTTGTAATTAGTTAAAGATGTCATTTACTGGTGATTTAAAGCAATACAAATTATGTTTAAGATTTATTGATTTATTCATTATTATTGATCATTAGATCAGATGTTCTGAAACTGTTTGTCCTTGTCCTGAAAATGACAGCTAACAAGTTGATCTGAATATATTTTATTAATAGATTTATTGAGTATAAAGATATATAATTATAGTATTACACACAAAAAGAAACCATGGATAATAATCCATTCTAACATTCCCTCTCTTCACATTGTTTAACAGTGACTATATAAAATTATGAATAAGACTAAATATTTAATTCAGACTATGTTTTATTATGTTATATTAACGTTATTTTGAAATTATAATATCAGGTTACTTAAATTAAGCTTGTTAATTTATTTTAACGTTATTTTTTCTTTAATTTATTTTAAAGTTAAATTCCTATTTTGTTTACCATTGTTAGAGTGGGCCGAAAACTTTTATTTAACTTTATTACATTTATTTAGATTTACTGTTAGACTATGTTTTAATATAAGAAAAAAGTTATAAGTAGAACAGAACAGAAAACAAACATGATTTGTGTTTAAATTGAATATACACAGTAAACTTGAAATTAGCCACTTATATTTATCTGTACAAACAATAACTGAATACATGCTCATCAAAATCAATCTTATAAAACATCACATGATTACAAAAGGTGTTGTAAGAATTATTCAATACAGATTTTATAATTTCTTTATTACATACAACCACATAGTGTGGTGAGTCTATGATTGCTATGTAGTGTGTGTGTATTTTATTTTAATATCACTTCTCTTTCCATGTGAATATGAAAACCCACAGCAGGAACCTTAACTGATTGATTGATTGATTCTTATTTCTTAGTGAGGAAAAATAAATTCACGGTCCTGCCTGCCCACAGCGACCAGTCATGAAATGACTTTCAGAAATTAATATCAATCTTTATCAAATTTATATGGAAGCTTTTGAAGCACAAACAACAAAAACATGTGACCACCCTCTAATATACACTGTGCAGAAATAATATATCAATATAATATAGAAACTTTTGTTAAATAAAAATCAATTAAAACACAGTGATATCACTTACTCATTTAAATTACAGTTATATGAATTCATATTAGTTAATTAGTGTTATTATATCAGCTGTTCTATTTCCTAACTGAGCAGGTGGTTTGTTTCAGATTATTTTAATTTATATTTAAAGTAATTTATCATTGCCCTCTCTTGTAACTCATTATATTTATTAAAAATAAATAAATC
>NW_021144934.1:0-28466 GCF_900634775.1 Gouania willdenowi | reverse complement strand
AGCAGAGGATAATTTAACACATCGAACACAAACATGAAGGTAATTATATTTCAAATTTAGTCAATTAAAGTGTTACGGCTGAATTTACGGTTGACCTCATTTGGAGACATGATTCATTGCTCTGGTTGAATGATGGAATCCAGGAGAAGCATTGATGATTTTATATAAAAAAGTTTATTCTATTGCTAAGTAAAAAGGTACAAGATGGAACAAAGTAAAAACAAAATTAGCGTCCGTCCAGGCGGACGTCCGAAGGAAGTGCCGCGACCCGCTCCAACAGTTTCAAAGCTTAAGCTTTTTATACAGATAAGAAAAGGTCCCAACAGTGAGAGACAAAAGGGAGGGAGTCAGATGCCCATAGTGGAAATGTCTTGATAAGTGTGTACGTCAGTGTATGTCTGCATGTGAGCAGAGATTCTGGCCTTGGCTCTGTGCACTGAGTACGCTCTGTACTGTTTAATCATGATTCAGCAAAAGTGTAAAGAGTAATGGAGTCGTCATGTATTAAAACATGACAAATTGTACACATGAACATACATTTGACGATATGATGATGAATATAATAATTGACCATAACAAAAGTAAATCAGGGCAAACAAATTTTTTTAATTTTTTCTTAAATCCGGTTTCCGAATTATTATTTTATTGAAATATGTTTTCAGTTCAGTTTGGTTTTTTTTTAATCTATTTTCCGCATTAATATTTTTTTCAAATCTGGGTTCTGAATGTTCTTTTTAACACAGAGACTGGTTTTAGGTCAGAGTTCATTACAGTGACATCATCCACAGTGCTGGATATTAATCAGTTTATTGATTTTTACTTTGAAATCGAGTTAAAATATAAAGATATTAATGATTTGCAGTCGGCACAACTTTAACATGAGTGACAGACAGGTAAAGATGATACTTTAGTTCTAGAGGACACAGTCGTCATAAAGCATAGCTTAGAGTCCTGGTTGAATTCATTAACAACTACAATACTACGGTAACTTCACAGATACCGGTGGATAATAATAATATTAATGCATTAGATTTTATTTATGTATCTAATGAATTCAACCAGGACTCTAAGCTATGCTTTATGACGACTGTGTCCTCTAGAACTAAAGTATCATCTTTACTTGTCTGTCACTCATGTTAAAGTTGTGCTGACTGCAATGGCTGGAGAGAAAAAAAAGTGAAAATGACCGAATTTTCGGATTTTCTGCGTGAGTGAGAGTTTCCAGAGGAATGTACATTCAGTCATTTTCACTCTTTTTCCTCCTCCAGCCACTCAGAAACACGATGCCTGTCTCCACCTGTGTTTTGTGTGGGAAGAGCTTGCAGGCTTCCCCACAAAAAAAAAAAAAAAAAAAAAATAAAAAAAAAATAAAGTAAAATAAAATAATAATAATAAAAAATAAAATAAAAAATCAAGGAAAAAAAAAGGTTACTCCCGTACGTACGTACGTACCTCACTCGCTGTTTTTTTTTTTTTTATTATTATTTTTTTTTTTACTGTTTTTTTTTTTTTTAAAAAAAAAAAAAAAAAAATTATTGGAACAATGTGTTTGGATTTTGAGAATTATTTTAAGTCAGGTTAAGGACAGACCACAAATTAGGTAGAGGAATGAAGAAAATGTGTGCCAAAGACACCACAGCTACAGCGGAATCACATTCGTAAACAAACTGTGCATCATGCCACTTTTCATTACCACAACTCCCCCCCTCAGCTCAGTGAATTGGTATCTTCCAATGCAACGCAGGACCGTCGACATTGGCCGCAAATTTAGAGCCCATTTTTCGGCGGTGAATATTCAAAAAAAAAAAAAAAAAAAAATACTATATCTCTCTAGTTTGGTGTTTGCTGGACATCTTGAAGATTAAAGATGGGGGGGTTTCACCTTTGATTGGCCATGTAATGTCGTTATATACATGGAATTTGTCCTCTGCATTTAACCCATCCCTGAGGATGCAGTGGGCAGCCATTTTTGCAGCGCCTGGGGAGCAATTCCAGGTTAGGGGACTTGCTCAACATCCCACAGTGATGGCCCAGGTGAGGCTTGAACCATCAACCCTCCGATTGCAAGCCCAGCGTCCTTAATCACTAGGCCACCACTCCCCTATAGCTCCAACATGGATGAAGATGGGACGAGCGAAACATATCCAGAGATGGACAGAATATCAGCTTCAGTATTAAGAGGTATAATTTGTGTATTATCTTTTATAGCAACATGCTAAATGCTAGCTAGCTAACGCTTCGCATGTGTTGAGAGACTACTTCAACTTTTGATTGATTTGTGTTTAACCTTGAAATTTGTTACTTGTCACTCATTTTATTTGTGGTACTGGTATTTCTTTCTTTTTTACGGTTTTGTCAGTAATATTAATTCAGTCAGTGTGCTACAGGTATACAGATTTTTGCTTTTTCAATCAACAGAGGTAATGCACACTTATACAGCTGATTGGAATATTTAGTTTAAACTTTAATAACTGCCATATTTATTCAAATATTTGTTTTTTATTAGCTGCTGGTGTGAAGATGGCCATGTTGCCCAGCCTCACTAAGGAGGATTTGCGAGACCTGTTTCCTGGGTCAGAAAACTTTTTAAGAAGAAGACACATTTGGCAACTTGTTCATGTGGATATGGAGGTGAGCTGTATTTATTGTTTGTATAAGAGTTTTGCCCCTAACTGTTAGAAGTGAGGCCAAATGTCTGTTGTGTTTATGTTGCAGAGTCAGAAATTGGTAGTGTTGTGTTCAAGACCACACTATCCGAGACCAAGACTTGCCCGAGACCAGAATGCACCGAGACCAAGACAAGACCAAGACTTTCGGGAGCCGAGACCGAGTCAAGACCAAGACCGAGACAAGCCGAGACCGAGACCAAGACCAAGACCATAAACATTATTTCTTTTCAATTTAAAAAAATATATAAATAAATAAAATTATGACAAGGTTCAACAGTTAAATAACATTCTCTCTTTAATTTTAGTTTATTTTAAATACATTTGACGGACAAAAAAGGTGCCTGCAAAAAATTAACTAAAATATTAAAACTACTACTGCTACTGATAAATTCACAATTATTTTACATATTTGAAAACAATATTTTTATGTCAGCTGAATGTACAGCAAGTGTTTAAAAGTATTTCTGCCAAGAAATAATGATTCTTGATTCTGATTCTTTCAGTTGTGCAGGTCAACAGGTCACAGATTTCATAAGATATTTTTTTTTATTTGAAAAAGCCTTTACACAGGTTATTTTTATTAATTCACTTAGTTGATATAGTTTAATTTGGTTGCTGTAATATAACTAGGATATTTAATCAACAAAGGTTTCCAACTGTAACTGTAAAAGTGAAACTTTCTGAAATAAAACTACAAACAAGTTGTCAGCAGTGTAAAAAACAAAGAGCTACAGGTAGATGTGAAACTAAATAAAACAAACTCAAACACTGGAACAGTCATGTGACAAATTAATCAATAGTTATTGTTGAGAATTATTATTATTATTATTATTATTATTATTATTATTATTATTATTATTATTCTGGATACAGTGGAAACAGAAACTATAAAAATAATTATATTGTGAACCTGTTTATATTGTGGGGAACATATTATATACATACATGTAATTGGAGTCTAAAGACACAAAAAAAACACCACTTTAAAAAGAAAATAGACTAATATAAAACCTCTTTATTTTTTTGAGTCATTCTGGCTTGTGCAACTCTGCGGCGATGACGCGCTGGTGACGACATAATCCAAGATGGCGGCGGCCCGGACTAGAGCCGACATTATGTAATAAAGCCTTAAAAGACATGGATATAATGAAAAGAGTGGATGGACAGATGCATAAACATGCGGACTTTCACACGGACTAATTAAACACACACGGACTTATTAAACACACACAGACCTCAGTAAACACGGTAAACGGAACAGGCTTCACCGCTCGGCTGGCACTAGGACCCAGAAGCAGAGTAAGTGCGTCCCCTAGCCAGCCTTCACAGGCTGTAATATCATCAGTTTATCATTTTACCAGTTGTTAGAGCTACTGTCTTTACCAGGGAGATAATATTTATTCATGGTGATTGTTTTCTGGAGTTTTACTGGGATTTTTACCGGTGATTAGTTCATTTCTCCCTTGCGCTCCGCGGTCCAAACTGACACCATAGCCACACACGTCACTCAGTCACATTAAGGAAAGTTGTGGTCAATATACAGGGTGGATTAAATAATAAATAAAGGATTGTTTTATCCCGTTCTTCTCCGTGTTATTATCACATTATAAGAAAGTTTAAAAATAGCAGGAATTAGTGCTGGTCTCGAACGGTCTTGACGGAAAATCCCGAGTCCGGGCAGCCCGAGTCCAAGACAAGACCGAGTCAAAATGCTTCAGAGACCGAGACAAGACCAAGACCTTTAAAATTTGGTCTCGAGACCGGCCTCAAGACCAAGACCGGTCTTGACCACCACAACACTAGAAATTGGATCGCCCCGCTCTTGACACTTCTGTTATAGACAGCCCATCTGCGCCTTTGTTTTCCTCCTCCTCTGACAGCAACATCAGCTCTCCAACACCCTTCAATTCTCCAAAACCTAAACACAAAGATTGTTCTGGCGCCACTAAAAAGCTTCGGCTCATTAGTCCAGAGTATGTCATATACACTGACACAGAACTAGAACTAGCAAGAAGTGCTAACTTTGAAAAGCAGCGTGCTGGACAAGATGAAGACGACACCATGCCAAAAGACTTGCGCTGTAGACTCATTAGGAATACAGTAACAGGCATGATTGCTATGAAAAGAGTGTTCGAGGATGATTTTAAGTACCCAGGCTCCCGTGAACTGACTGCCATGGCTAAGCGTCTAGTAGAATACTACCCAATGCTGTGAGACAAGTCTACGTCCAATACACCTGAATGGGTAAGTCTCTCATTTTGTTGAGGAATTATTTTTTTAATCTGTTACCAATGGTAATAATAGTTTGTTTTTATTGTTTTGTTATTTTAGGAAATGGTGAAGAAGCAGTTGTTGAAAAGGGTTCAGAATGTGACAACTCCAAAAAAGAAGCAAGGTCCAACCCCATCAAGAAAAGGACCTAGAAGCCTAAAATTCCAGAGCAGCCAGGCGACGTGCACTGAAGAGAGTGATGAACCTTTCTCCTCCCCTGCTTCAGTCTCTTCAGCTGCTTCATCAGTCGCCTCGTCGTCTTCCTCCACTGTGATCCTAGAGAAGTCAACTCCTTCTACAAGTACTTCCCAAGAGGTGGATCTCTTTAGTGCTATAGGTTAGAATTTGACTTTACTTTTACATTTACTAAATGCTTAAGTAATATTTTCATTTGTATATCATGTTGTCAACACAGTGTTATAAATAGTTGGTGTATTGCTTTTCTTTTGATATCATTTTTGTTTGTGTTCCCAGAGAGCCCACAGAGCCAAGCGAGACACTATAAAACTCAGGATTTGTACAAAACTAAGAACAAACCCAACAAGGAAGATGTATCCCAGCTGCTGGAATTGGAGTTCCAATCTAGACGAGCTTTCATTGACTCTGATGTGATGAAGGAACAGGACAGGCCTATGAAGATACTGCAGGCTTATCCATGTTTTAAAGAACTTGGCCATGGAAGTATTTTTTTCTGAATTAACTTGTATATTTCACTTGAACGAAGGCCTCTTAATTTATATCTCTACTGTTAGATCATCGATGAACTCCAGCGAATCCTTGATAAAGGAAACCCCTTCTTCACAATGGAGCTGAAGAAATGTTGGCTGAGATTTTTTAACCAGGCACAGTTTTATGGGGTGTTCAAAAAATTCATAGGACCACCACTGCAGGACCAAGGTAAGGATGATTTATTTGCTGTTACCCACATACACAAAGACCGAAAATTATTATGATTTATTATAATTGTTTAAACAGTAAAGAATGCACTTGCTGTCCTGAAAGTACTGCCTCAGATGTTCCCTTCGCATGTAGCTCTGCTGAAGAGGTTGGGACACCCAAGTGATGCTTTGATTCACATTTTGAAGGTAAGGTTAATATACATATATACACACACACACACACACACACACACACACACACACACACACACACACACACACACACACACACACACACACACACACACACACACACACACACACACACACACACAATTAGAATATCATGAAAAAGTTCATTTATCTCTGTAATTCAACTTAAAATGTGAAACCAATATGTGATATAGACTCAACATGCAAAGTGACATAATGTCAAGCCTTTATTTTTTATAATTTGGATGATTATGGCTTACAGTCCATTTTCAAAATATTCAAAATTTAATTTGGGGTTTTTACAAGCTGAGCCATAATAATCAAAATTATAACAAATAAAGGCTATACATATCTCACTTTGCATGTAATGAGTCTATCATATATTAGTTTCACAGTTTAAGTTGAATAACAGAAGTGACTTTTTCATGATATTCTAATTATAGGACGAGCACCTGTGTAAATATTAGAGTGCTGCAACCCGACCGAAGTCCGACATGACCTGTCGGAACCCAACGGATTCGGTCGGGCTCGGACAAATATTTAGAACTTATCTAGAAATATCTTAATGCCTATCGGGCTCGGTTCAGATTCGATCACTGCTCTGTCGGACGAGGGCGATGTAGTTCCGTCTTTGTGTGTGTCACAGTTGTTAAGGAGTGTTTCTATTATCATGTACTTTGTTCAAACTTATATATTTGGGTGAAGATTTAATGAATTGTTTGTTTTAGTCAGCAGAGGACCCCAACACTTACCTTCAATCAAGACCCTTGGTCAGCCCTGTGGTGATTGTCTGTGAGACAAACTGCATCCTGGTCATTGGAACAGTTCCTCTGCTGACTTTCCCCAAAGAAGACCTCAGTGAAAGCGTGATGTATCTTCTTGGCTGTTATTACACCTTTCACCTCACATTTCCCAAGTGCATTGCTACCCTCCTGTCTGAGCTACAGACAGAGGTTTTGTTAGATGCCATCCATGAGAAGGACATGACTACTTCCTACAAAAAATCTATGGCTGAAAGGAGAAAGTTTCATGATTAAGACAGTTTAAACATCACTTTTAGTTGAAGTAGTTCAGCAGCATTAAGTCCCTCCTTTTAAAATGTGGCTCCTGTTCAATGATGTTAAACTACAGTCGTGTGGGGCTATTGGTTATTGCTCTGGTTTGTGGTCTTGACATTGTGATTTTTGCACAATAAAAGTGTAAAAAGATATGTCTTAAATGTCTGTTTTGTTTTTTAACTCTTATTTTAAGGTAAATTGTCTTTCATTAAATTCTGATTTTAAGCATTATTTTCTTGTAAACATTATCATATTTAAGTTAAATGTGCTTGTTTTTGGAATAGCTGTTCCTAGTTCAAGTTTTATTTACTAAGCTAATTTTTCTTATTTACAGTAATCAGGTCTAAATAGGCCAAAAATAAGTGAATATTTCTGATTTTAAGAAAATTGATCTAAATATTACAGCTTGAAAAAAAGACAATATTGCTTGTTTTTAGTCTAAAACTACTAATTTCAAGATTGCTTCATGGTTCTTTTTTAACATACGATAATTAAATGTTGTTTTCAGAACATCTAATTTCATCTTAATCTAAATCGAACAACAAAACCATGTATGTAAGCAGAGACAAAACTGATATAATCCAGAGAGTAGATTAACACTAAAAAGACAGTTTGAGCTAAATACACAAAATCTAAATTGTTAACAAATAAAAATAATTATATTTTAAATATTAAACTTAATACACATTAAACAATTCATATATACCTAATAAATCAAATAAAGCAGACACAATAGAGCCCTAAATTATATATAATTTGATAATAACAATAACATGTCTACCTAAATAAATGCTTTTGCTATTCTGTACATCACGTGTTGTTAAAGTTAATAGTATTCAAAGCTCTGCTTGACAATGTCATATATTCTCCTTTTTCTATGATAGTGTAATGTTGCTAGGCGACCAGCCTGCTAACTAAACGTTAGTTAAATACTCTCTGGGTTCTAGACTCAAACACGCTGTAATTCAGTCTTTAGATCAATGTGTCCAACTTGTGATACAGTAAAATCAACACCACTGTGAACATTTGAACACACTGTCAGACTCAGATCCACCTTTTTCACTCAATGATGTTCTGATGAACTTACTGCAGCACTGCCCACAGTAGTTGTTGATGTAACTCACTTTCCTTTACACAGGAGATCTGATCTTTAGATATTGGTGTATTTTTTTATTCAGCCTCTGTTGATCATCATAACTTCATAGCATTTATTCAGACATTCTCAACACAGACACATGGTGATACAGGACTGTGGACCAGAACATGTTATCAGGAGATACAAATGATTTCAGCCTGTCTCACTGTGCCTGATAGAAAATGTATCCCCTCTATAATCCTCAGGTGATGGACTAACATCATCTGCTTTATTCTGTACACATTAATCATCATTTATAATAAAACTTGTGAATTAGGAACAGTTTCACTTTTGTGGAGAAGAAGAACATGAGACAGATGTGACCTCATGCTTTGTGTTCTCAGATGGTTCCACTTTTAGGCGTCCGGAAAGAAGATCGTGTTGACTTCAAAATAGTGTTGGATGAATCTTATAAGATGGGAACAGGTCCTGATAGAAAAAACAGGCTGTGATCAGTGGGAGGGGCCTATAATGTCACTGTAAAATCCTTCGCCGTCACATTCTAAATGCTGTATCTTTGCTATTTTTCAATGGATTCACATCAAATGTACATGTATTCTTGACCCCAAGATGAGCAAAAAGATACATTATAACCCCGCCCAAAACCAAACAGGAAGTCAGTCATCTTGTCTGTCTGTCTCACAGAGGACTCAGAGACACTTCTGTCTATCTCTCTGTCTGTGTGGCTGTCTGTTTTGTGTCTGTCTGTCTGTCTGTCTGTCTGTCTGTCTGTGTAGCTGTGTGTGACTGTCTGTCTGTGTAGCTGTGTGTGTCTGTCTGTCAGTGTAGCTGTGTGTCTGTCTGTACGTGTGTCTGTCTGTCAGTGTGTCTGTCTGTCTGTGTAGCTGTGTGTCTGTCTGTACGTGTGTCTGTGTGTGTGTGTGTGTGTGTGTGTGTGTGTGTGTGTGTGTGTGTGTGTATCTGTCTGTTGGTGTGTCTGTCTGTCTGTGTAGCTGTGTGTGTCTGTCTGTTGGTGTGTCTGTCTGTTTGTCTGTGTGTTTGTCTGTCTGTGTGGCTGTGTCTGTCTGTCTGTCTGTGTGTGTCTGTCTGTGTGGCTGTGTGTGTCTGTCTGTCTGTTGGTGTGTCTGTCTGTCTGTCTGTGTGTGTCTGTCTGTCTGTGTGGCTGTGTGTGTCTGTCTGTCTGTTGGTGTGTCTGTCTGTTTGTCTGTGTGTTTGTCTGTCTGTGTGTGTGGCTGTGTCTGTCTGTCTGTCTGTGTGTGTCTGTCTGTCTGTGTGGCTGTGTGTGTCTA
Source organism: Gouania willdenowi (assembly GCF_900634775.1). NCBI lineage: Eukaryota > Metazoa > Chordata > Actinopteri > Blenniiformes > Gobiesocidae > Gouania > Gouania willdenowi. Next base: position 18,992 of record NW_021144934.1, on the reverse strand, counting down.
TCTGTGTATGTGTGTGTGTGTGTCTTTCTGTGTATGTGTGTGTCTGCCTGTCTGTTTGTCTGTCTAATTGTCTGTCTGTCTGTGTGTCTGTCTGCCTGTCTGTCTATGTTTCTGCCTGCCTGTCTCTGTGTGTGTGTCTGTGTAAATGTGTGTCTGTGTCTGTCTTTCTGTGTGTGTGTCTGTCTGTGTTGCTGTCTGTCTGTCTGTCTGCCTGCGTGTCTGTTTGTCTGTCTGTCTGCCTGCCTGTGTCTGTCTGTCTGTGTGTTTGACTGTCTGTAGGTGTGTGTGTGTGTGTGTTTGTCTGCGTGTCTGTCTGTCTGTTTGTGCAGCTGTGTGTGTCTGTCTGTCTGTCTGTGTGTCAGTCTAAGTGTCTGTCTGTCTGTAGGTGTGTCTGTCTGTCTGTCTGTAGGTGTGTGTGTGTGTGTGTCTGTCTGTCTGTCTGTCTGTGTAGCTGTGTGTCTGTCTGTCTGTAGGTATGTCTGTCTGTAGGTGTGTGTGTGTGTCTGTCTGTCTGTCTGTGTAGCTGTGTTTGTCTGTCTGTCCGTCTGTTTGCCTGCCTGTGTGTATGTCTGTCTGTCTGTGTGTCTGAATGTCTGTAGGTGTGTGTGTGTGTGTGTGTGTGTTTGTCTGTGTGTCTGCCTACCTGTGTGTCTGTCTGTCTGTGTGTCTGTTTGTCTAAGAGTCTGTCTGTCAGTGTGTGTCTGTCTGTCCGTGTGCCTGACTGTCTGTAGGTGTGTGTGTGTGTGATTGTCTGCGTGTCTGTCTGTGTAGCTGTGTCTGTCTGTCTGTCGGGGTGTCTGTGTAGCTGTGTCTCTCTGTTTGTGTCTGTCTGTCTGTCTATGTGTGTGTTAGTGTTTGTTTGTCTGTCTGTCTGTCTGTCTGTCTGCGTGTCTGTCTGTCTGTCAGTCTATGTGTCTGTCTGTCTATGTTTCTGCCTGCCTGTCTGTGCGTGTGCGTCTGTGTAGCTGTGTGTCTGTGTCTGTCATTCTGTGTGTGTCTGTCTGTGTTGCTGTCGGTCTGTCTGCCTGTCTGCGTGTCTGTTTGTCTGTCGGTGTGTCTGTCAGTCTGTGTAGCTGTGTCTGTCTGTCTGTGTCTGTCTGTCTGTCGGCGTGTCTGTGTAGCTGTGTCTGTCTGTTTGTGTCTGTCTGTCTGTCTATGTGTGTGTTAGTGTTTGTTTGTCTGTCTGTCTGTCTGTCTGCGTGTCTGTCTGTCTGTCAGTCTATGTGTCTGTCTGTCTATGTTTCTGCCTGCCTGTCTGTGCGTGTGCGTCTGTGTAGCTGTGTGTCTGTGTCTGTCATTCTGTGTGTGTCTGTCTGTGTTGCTGTCGGTCTGTCTGCCTGTCTGCGTGTCTGTCGGTGTGTCTATCAGTCTGTGTAGCTGTGTCTGTCTGTCTGTGTCTGTCTGTCTATGTGTGTGTGTGTGTGTGTTTGTCTGCCTGTTTGTTTATCTGTCTGCCTGTCTGTGTGTCTGTCTCTTTGTCTTAGTGTCTGTCTGTCTGTGTAGCTGTCTGTCTGTCTGTCTTTCTGTCAGTCTATGTGTCTGTCTGTCTGTGTGTCAGTCTATGTGTCTGTCTGTCTGTCTGTCTGTCTGTCTGTCTGTGTAGCTGTGTCTGTCTGTCTGTCTGTCTGTCTGTCAGTGTGTCTGTCTGTCTGTGTAGCTGTGTCTGTCTGTCTGTCTGTCTGTCTGCCTGCCTGCCTGCCTGTCTGTCTGTCTGTCTAGCTGTGTGTGTCTGTTTGTCAGTCTGTCTGTCTGCCTGTCTGTTTGTCTGTCAGTGTGTCTGTCTGCCTGTCTGTCTCTTTGTCTTAGTGTCTGTCTGTCTGTCTCACAGAGGACTCAGAGACACTGAGGAACCAAACCAAAACCCAAACCCAGGATACAGAGTGTCAGTGAAGGAGGTACAGACGGTGTGGATGAGTGTCAGAGAGTCAGAGGAGACTTCATAGAAGGACAGACGTCCATCAGGACAGTCCACATACACTCCTACTCTACCAGAGGAACCACAGGAACAGAAGGTACGTGTGATTATCTTATTGTGAATGAAGATGTAAAAACCTCTGTAACATCTCAGTCTCCAGGACTGATTATTAAATCCAAACCTACAATCGTCACTCTTTCCTTTTCTTCTGATTCCTCTGTAACTCACTGCTATAGAAACATCTCCATTCCTCTCCACCTCCCAGTAACAGCGACCAGTCAGACCAGTACTACACAGAACCTGATAGTAATCAAATCTGTCCTGATGATCAGGATAAAGCTCCTCCTCCTTCACACGTGTCACCATCCTGTTGTTGTCAGACAGTCTGAGTTTTCTGTTGATGGAGTTTGTGTCGAGGTGAATGTGACAGAAATCTGATGAGACACAAAGAAACAACAGTTGATCATGTGATGCTTCATTGTCTCTGTATCACTGACATGTTCATTCACTCAGAGCTTCATGAGGACACTTTGAATGAACACACACACACACTTACACTTCCTCACACCAGCTTTGATCCTCTGCTCTCCTCCATGGTCCGCCCTGCAGGAGCAAACACAGGCAGTGATTTACACACCTAAAGAGTCCAAAGTGCTGCTCAGAAACCTGATGCCATCTCCATCAAGCTCTCCATGTTTCTACTGGTTTGTCTTCAACAGCTTCACCTTCTTCATCTCCTTCAAAGTGTTCCTCTCTTCATCCTCACTGATTGGTTCCACCTCCTCTGATCTTAACTATACACTATTATATATATGTATATTTACACTATTTGGTCCTTTGCAGTTTAAATAAGTTTGGTAGTCGTACATATTTTTATTCTTTTTAGTTTTTGAATGTGGATAATATCACACACTAAATCATAATTCTCCCTTTAGAAATACATTTGTTTTATGAATTCTAATACATTACAATGATAAATAAATGAATAAACAAACCTATTGATTGACTGTATATAGTGATTATTTCAAAAACATAATAAAAAGGAAAATTAAACATAAGACATCAATACATATTCACAGGAGTATAATTTACTAACCTCTCAACACTTCTCTTTAATAAATAATAATAATAATATTGATAAAATATATTTATGACTTTGTATCTAAAACTTCAACATTCACAACATTCACATAAATGTACATATATATACACTAACACATATAATTACACACCCATATATAACTGATAAATAGAGATTGATAAAATACATATACACCTATACATATATATCTACACATAAACACAAACATTATAAAAAATAAAATAAAAAGAAACATAGATTTGAACATTAGCTGAACAACTTTACACAAATAATTAACTCTAGAAATAATAATTATAAAATACTTTAGTTTAAATATATTTTACTACTTTAACTTTTACAACTAGAATAGGCTAAAAATGAATTAAATGAATAAATGAAGACTGAGACACAAATAAATATAAAAATGAATGAATTAAATAAAGAAATAAGTAAACAAATACTTAAATAAGTCAATAAATAAATAAATAAGTTGATCTCCAAAGGCACTAAATATGACAACACAAAATACTTTTGTTATAATGACAATTTACCAAAAACCTCTTGGGTAATAATAAAAAATAAAAAATCAGGACAACTTTGTTTTTTGAAAATAGCCAAACACACATTATAAAAACTTATAGACTCAAAATGGTTCCATCCAGATAGTTTTGATTACGTTAAACTCAGAAGAAAGAACAAACTGTTTCCTACAAAAACATGACATCAAAATAATAATAATAATAATAATAATAATAATAATAATAATAATAATAATAATAATGATAAATAATCTGATCTGACTGATCTGGACATGTCATCTACCAGTGGCTGTTAGTGACTGGTAGATGACCGTTGCTATGGATACTATGAACAAATACAGAATGAACTCTCCCTCAAAAGGAAACACTCTGAAAAAACTCTGCTGCTGGGAAAAGACTAAACTAAAGTGTTCTAATCATTCCCTCCTGATAAAACAAGTAAAGACTGAAGGACACGTCACAGAAAACAATAATGCTGATGCTGCTAAAATATGTTGGTGTATGTTAACATGAAACACATCAGTTTAGAAATCATTCAATCAAAACTATATGTTCAATCCCATAAGGTTTTATAGATAACGCTAATAATTCTGTAATTTGTCTCATGTTTAATTAAAAAACGAAAACATTAATGAAATAAGATAAAATACTAATTATTGAACAAACTAAAAAACTTAAATTGTAATATCAAATTAGGAAAATAAACTAAAACACATTTTGGTTGAGAAACTTTTTAATAAAAGTTCAGCCTTTGTTTCAAAGTTAGATTTGAAATGTTTCACATAAAAACATCTCCTCCATAAACCAGTAATTATTTTATTTTTAAACCTAAAATATATAAAGACTAAGAAAAAAATAGGAACCACAACAATATTTATGTTTTAGTTTGATTTTGAATATTTCATTTAAAATCACTAATGTCCTAAAAAGTCACAACATTACATTATTTAATAATAATAAACATAGAAACAAAACACACATCAAACAAATGTTTTTCTGATCTTAAATCAGAAATGTCCAAATCAACATATATTAAATTAAAACAGCTTTAATAGATAAACCAGAAATGAATTTCTCCTCTTTTTGACATGAATGAAATGAATGATTATGAAACTATATCTTGTGTGAACTGCAGTGAACTGGTAGAAAGAACATTAGATAACACACAACACAACTTGTTCACAACTGATACAGAAAGAATATAAAAATAACATTGTTTGACCTAGAAAATAAACACACAACAGAATAATTACAACATATAAACATTGATTAAATAAGATATTATGGAAACAACACGCACGCACACACACACACACACACACACACACACACACACACACACACACACACACACACACACACACACACACACACACACACACACACACACACACACACACACACACACACACACACACTCATCCACAACACACACACACACACACACACACACACACACCCACAACACACACACACACACACACACACAAAATACACATCCACACACACACACACACACACACAGAGATATATATGTATGTGTGGGTGAATGAATAAGGATGATGTCATGCTGTATGTATGGGAGAAACGTGTTGTGAGTGTGAGTGTGCTAGTGGGCGTGTCATAGAGTGATTGATTGATGGATGATGACACTTTATGTATAACTGAGAGAAACGTGTTGTGAGTGAAAAATGTACCAGGGCGTGTCTTTGAGTGAGTGATCATCTGATAGAAGGATAGCTGTTTGCACACATATATACATACACACATACAGTACATACACAATGTAGACCCTGATTAATATTAACATATTAATCACATCTAATCTGTCTGTGTTTACAAACATTAATACCATCATATATCAGGTTGATCAACAGTAACTGAATATTTAAAAATAAATAAACTCTAATGCTTCATGTTTTAGTCGATTATATCTGTAACAGATTTAGTCGACAAAAATCTTCATGTCATTTAAATCAGGGTTTGTCAAATGGGGGTACGTGTACCCCGAGAGGTACACAACAGCACTGGAGGGGTGAGTGAAAGAGTAAGAGTGTATAAAATGTACAAATAAAAGCATGAAAAATATGTATTTTCTGTTAAAAATGATGATGATAATGATGGTGATCATAACATGAACAAAAATGATAAAGGTCAAAAAGTGCTTTTGGCTAAAGATGCAGAAGAAAAAAGCTGAATCACAGAAATCCAGACAGTTCCATGAGGAGTACGTTGGGATGGGCTTCACCTGCACTTCACAGGACCCTCCATTAGCGCAGTGCTTTTTATGTGGCTAGCTGCTTGCTAACAGCGCCATAAAGCCCTCTGATCTCCAGCGGCATCTCCAGACTAAACACCAACCATATGCCTTGAACACAATGGAGTTTTTGTGAAGAAAACTGACTGAATTCAGCAGGGCTACAGGAAGTAGGGGTGCTGGGGGTGCTCAGAATGTAGGCGTTTAAATGTAACCTATGAAAAACATTTAGCACAATTTATAAATTCCTGATGAATATTTAGGGAAATGATTTTGACACACGTAGGCTATTATGTGTATTTTGTATTTGAATGTAATTATTTTTAGGACTAATTAACACAGTTTCACGTTGACTTTTGAAGACATGGGTACACAGCACCATGACCCAGAAAAGACTCACACACCTTTCTCTGATGCACACCCACACACAGATTCTGAACTCTGTGAACATTCATCACCTCATGAGAGACTTTATCTCCACGCCCACAGAGCACACCTCCACATATGGACACCTGTAACCATGGCAACCCTCCCTGCAGCTCAAAGTAAGAGCATGGTGCCACCGTACACTTTCATATCTATTTGTACAGTTTAACGTCACACTACAGTATTTTTACAAGGTGGTGGTGATGGAGATGGAGTGTGTTATTATGATTGTGTGTTCTGTGTGTAATGGATGTGGAGAGTTGTTAAATAACGTTTAAATAGTCAGATTATTTCCTTGTGGTGTACATAAAAGGATTTTGGAGTCACGTGACAAACATAGATGGTGCAATGACTCAGGTTCATGTCAGCTGATCTAATCTATTACATTGTTATAGTGTTATTGTGAAGTTTAGCTAATAGTGCATATATTCATCTGAGAACTGATGATGTCTGTGCATTACAGACCCTGGCTGTGAGTGTGCACCAGGGGCGTAGCACCACATTTTGGTCCCTGGGTACAAACCATCTTGTTGGGCCCCTCCTGTAACTTTTTTTTTTTTTTTTACCTTGTCTGCACATGCTGTTGAAGGTTAACACTACAAGAAGTGCAATCTTTTAACAGCAATGCATATTTTATTATTGCAATTAAATAAATGAATTTATTTCATTGCATAATTGTGACCATCACCAGCCCTCCCTAGGGAAGGGTAAATACTTTATTAAAGGGAGGATGTAAAAAAGAGAGGGCAGTGTTACACCAGGGTGAGGGGGGGGGGGTTAACAGGGAGGAGGGATACAAGATAGGAAAACGAATGGGTGGGGAATAGTCAATAAGTTACAAGTGATGCGATGTGAAATTGTGGTAGTGTATATTGTGCTTATTGTTGTGTTATCAAGCCAGTTTGGTGACCAGTGTGCGGCTTAGGAATAATGGTGGTGGCTGTGAACAGAGGAGGAAGTGAGTGAAAATTCCATAAAACAGGTATTTGGGAACAACGTGTCTATGGTTGAGCCCAGTATGAGTGTTATCCCACAGCCTGAGGCCGGTGCGTCCATGACAAATGTGATTCCAAGAACCGCTACTGCAAAACCCATGGGCCGCCCCCGGGCCCGAAGAAGCAGTCGGGCCAGCAGAAAGAGCGGGAAATGTAGGGGCCCCCGGCGACCACCCCACGGCCAAGCAGCCCCCCAAACACCCCCAAGATCCCAAGCCGAGAGGCAGCCATTGCCCCCCCATACACACCCGAGAAGGCCCCAAGGAGCCAAGGACCCAGCGCACCACGCCACCGATCCCAACCCCCAACCCCCAGGCCCCCCGGACAGCGCAAGCCACGGGGCAGGGCCCCCCGCGGGCCCGCGAGCAACCGGCGACCCCCACCGCGGGGACGGAGGCACCCCAACGGCACACATCCAGCGCGGGACAGCAGCCCCCAGCCAAAGATGCCCCGGACCCACCCACCCACCAGTCCGCAGATGGCAGGACATACCCACCAGGCGGCCGAAAGCAACCTCAACCACCGGAACAGCTAGCGCCGCCCCCCCAGTAAACAGCATCATCCCGAGGCGCCAAACAACCCTGCCCCAACCCCGGTGAGGACACCAGCACCCCCCCAGTACACCCACCCCCCAAACCGGCAAGGCAGGCCGCCCCGGGCCCGCACACCGCGGGGCCCGCCCCCAAGGCCACCAGGAGACGAAACAAGCACCGAGCCACACCCAAGGGGGAGAGGCACCCCCGCGCCCCACCAGGCCGATATCGCCCGGAAAGACCCCGCAAGGAGAGACCCCGGCAAACCCTCCCCCCCCCGAGACCCACCGCCACGCCCGACCGCACCATCCTGATGTACTTTTACTCTATGCAGTGGCCCAGCCACCAACAGAGGGGCCGGGCCCCCACCGGAGAGGCCCAAATGTATGTGTACCAACCCACCACCCTGTTATGGTGCCTCTCCAATCCCCAATGGAGAGGCACTTCCCGATCCCCTGTGTGAATGTTTGTGTTTGGTGAATGTATGGGGTGTAATTAAAAGAAGGGGGATGGAGGGGAGCGGTGCTCCCCATCCAGCCTCTGTGGATTTATGTGTATGTGGTGTAATAGGCCGGAGGGTGTAAATGATGATGCACCCTCCGGGGGGTGGCATGTTGAGATGCGATTAAAATTGGAGGGATTAGTAGGGCAACTAGAGGTGGGAGGGCCGCCCCCACGCCACTACATAGTAACACAGGTGGCGGCCCCCTCCACCCCCAGCCCCACCATCCAGCCCCCCAAGGGTTGGGTATGGGTGTGTGGTGCATTTTGTGAGTGAGCCAGACCAGCTGGGAGTGGGGTGAAGTGAACATGTAGGAGGCCTGTCCAGTGTGAGCCGGGCCCGTCCGCATGGCGGGCCACGCGAGAGGGTAAATGGCGCAGACAGGCAAGTGGCACTGCGGGCCCCGGAGCAGCACAGCCGGAGACCCCTCCCCACGGCACCCCCCAGACCGCGCCGGCCCTGCGGAGCACGGCGACACCTCCCACCCCCGGGCACAGCCAGGCACCAACCCCATCCCCCGGCGCCCCAGGGGGCGACCCCCGCCGCCCGCCGGCCCGGAGCAACGCCACCCCGCCGCCAAGGGGAGCGGCCGAGCAGGGGGGAGGCCCGTGCCCGCAACAGGGCCAGCACAGGCCCACCCGGCGCCACGATACAACACTCTCCACCGGGAGGTGGCCCCGGCCCCCCCGACGAGAGAGGATGCCATCCGCCGCCAAGCAGGGCCATCCCGCCAGCCACGGACCGGCAAGCCAGAGTACCGAAGCACCCCCAGCCCAGAACCGCCCCCCTACACCAACGGCGCCAATAGAGCCCCCCCCCCCACGGAGGTGATCCCCAACGACCCACGCACCGGCACGAGACACCCCCCTCCTGTAACTTTTAATATCTACACTTTTTTCACCTAGAAATTATACTAGTATTCTTATATAAGCTTTATTTTGTCTTCACATTAACTCAGAAGTTCATGTATGTATTTATCATAGAGTGATTGATTGATGGATGATGACACTTTATGTATAACTGAGAGAAACGTGTTGTGAGTGAAAAATGTACCAGGACGTGTCTTTGAGTGAGTGATCATGTGATAGAAGGATAGCTGTTTGTACACATATATACATACACACATACATACACACATACATACAGACTTACACACATACCAGTTTTTGTTTAATTCTTTAAATATTTATATTTTAAGATGGGTTAGGATCTCTTTTTTTAAGGAATTACTAAAAACTTTTCCTTGTTGGTCATACGTTGATATTTTTGAAATGACAATTAGAATAACTTTTGGATATCATATTTATAGATTTCATACTGTTTTCTTTCTCTTGATGAATTGAGTGGATTGACTTTATTTTTTTTGTAACACTCCCCAACACTTTACAGTTGTAGCTTGAATAAAAGTCATATTTTTTAGTTAAAAGGTAAATGAACAAATGATCTTAACAGACATGGATAACATTATTTCATATATTGAGGAATCATATATACTGTATAGACCCTGGCCCAGAATGCAGAACAGTGGCTGATCACCTGAGGTTATAAAAACAACCTCACCACCTAAAACGTCTAATCAAAGGTGGGGGGGCTGAACTGTACATGGTACGTGGTCTATAGATTTAACTAGGACTCTTTAGAGAGATAATAAAGACATAAATACAATCACAAATCTGTTCCCTTGTAATCTATATAAATATTAGTAGAGGCATAAATTAACATAACACCTGGTTACATTACTGTTTTGTTCTAATTACTGTTTTATTCTAATGATTTGATTTACTTTTCAGTTCTTTGGGTTATTTTCTTACTTTTTTATTATTAATAAAATTAATAATAAAATAATAATAATAATAATAATAATAATAATAATAATAATAATAATAATAATAATAATAGTAATTTTCCTCTATTTATGTTCTAAAAATCTTACAACTAAAACCCTTATGTGTATTTATATCCTCAGATAGATAAATAAATATGTAGACATGGATAGAATTAGATAGAAATTATAACTTGAAATATTTTAAAAAATCATAATCAACCTTTGAAATGTATATAAATGTTGTAGTTTTTTGTTCACAGGATACAGACATCACCAGCTGAGAACAGAAACCATTGGATTAGTATTTGATTTAGTCTATGTTTCACTTTAATTATGATTTATTTATTTTAATAATTATAATAAGTTACAAGAGAGGGCAATGATAAATGACTTTAAATATAAATTAAAATAATCTGAAACAAATCACCTGCTCAGTTAGGAAATAGAACAGCTGATAGAATAACACTAATTAACTAATATGGATTCATATAATTGTAATTTAAATGAGTAAGCCATATCACTGTGTTTCAATTGATTTTTATTCAACAAAAGTTTCTATATTATAATGATATATTATTTCTGCACAGTTTATATTAGAGGGTGATCACGTGTTTTTGTTGTTTGTGCTTCAAAAGCTTCCATATAAATTTGATAAAGATTGATAATAATTTCTGAAAGTCATTTCCTGATTGGTCGCTGTGGGCAGGCAGGACCGTGAATGTATTTTTCCTCACTAAGAAATAAGAATCAATCAATCAATCAGTTAAGGTTCCTGCTGTGGGTTTTCACATTCACATGGAAAGAGAAGTGATATTAAAATAAAATACACACACACTACATAGCAATCATAGACTCACCTCACTATGTGGTTGTATGTAATAAAGAAATTATAAAATCTGTATTGAATAATTCTTACAACACCTTTTGTAATCATGTGATGTTTTATAAGATTGATTTTGATGATCATGTATTCAGTTATTGTTTGTACAGATAAATATAAGTGGATAATTTCAAGTTTACTATGTATATTCAATTTAAACACAAATCATGTTTGTATTCTGTTCTGTTTTACTTATAACTTTTTTCTTATATTAAAACATAGTCTAACAGTAAATCCAAATAAATGTAATAAAGTTAAATAAAAGTTTTTGTCCCACTCTAACAATGGTAAACAAAATAAGAATATAACTTGAAAAAAAATAAAGGAAAAGTAACGTTAAAATAAATGAACAAGCTTACTTTAAGTAACCTGATATAATTTCCAAATAACGTTAATATAACATATTAAAACATAGTCTGAATTAAATATTTTGTCTTATTCATAATTTTATATAGTCACACTGTTAAACAGTGTGAAGAGAGGGAATGTTAGAATGGATTATTATCCATTGTTTCTTTTTGAGTGTAATACTATAATTATATATCTTTATACCCTAACCCTAACCCTTTATAATCTAAATCTAAAAATAACAACCATGTACGTAAATGAAGAGACAAATCAGATATAAACAAGACAATCAGATTAACACTAAAATGTCAGTTTGACCCAAAATGTACAAAGTCTAAATCATTAACAAATAATTATAATTATATTCTAAAATTAAACTTAATACACATTAAACAACAAATGAATAAATCATTAAATCTTAAACATAACTTGTATTGCTTTAAATCACCAGTAAATGACATCTTTAACTAATTACAAGGAGCTGATCATTTGATTTCTAAATATATAAAAACACTGATAAATCTATGTTTGGGGTCCAGGGAGTGAGCAGACCCTGAGGACCACAGCTGTGTTTTAGATGAGTGTCTGTTCTTCTATTGACTTGTTTTGACTTGTTGATTCATTTTCTGTTCATCTTGTCAGGGCAAAATTGTTAGTTATGTTAATTAACATATTTACTCATAGACCTTGTTCTTTTTAAGGCTTTAAGTTGAGACTTTTCATTTCTGCTGTCTCATGTTTTCTGCTCTCTTCTCGAGGTCAGCTCCCAAAATAAATCTTATCCCTCAGACACGGAGGCATCACACAGTCACATGCCTACACACACTCACATAGTCACACATACACATCCATTCATACACACAAACACCATACACGCACACACCTCCAACACTCAGGACAATCAGGAGATACCAGAGAACTGGTTGTTTTGACCTAAAGAAGAAACTGTCTCTTTTCACCCTCTTCCCACACCTCCTCCTCTCTGTCCTCTTTATCTCCCGGGGGGAGGAGGGAGGGGGACTGAGGGGGAATATACGTGATGAGTTAGAACTCGATCATCGGACGTTCGCCCGGGGCGGTCACTAATTTTGTCCATCTTTGTACTCCTTTTTATTTAGTTTTATAACAAACCTTTTTTATAAAATCATCAATGCCTCGCCTGGACTCCATCACTCAACCAGAGCAATAAATCATGTCTCCAAATGAGGTCAACCGCAAATTTGCCGTAACAATCTCTAATAAATTGATTGATTGATTCAGTAAAACCTCTGACTATGTCTCTCTGTATGAAATCTCAGGTACTGAACACGAGAGTTAGCTCGAAAATCTAACAATTATTAAATAATGATATTTATAACATAAGTCTACAGTTTGAAATAAATTTAAAACGTTTTAAAAACATACATATTTCTGTTTTAATAATTGTATGAGTGGGTCAAGTTAAACATTTTATTATTTTATTTTATATTACGCATTGTTGGAATGTCAGTGCTAAATAAATATTTACATATTTTAAAGGCAGGGTAGGTGATTTTCTAAAGCTAGCATGATTTTGAATGTAGCTTACCCCCCTCCCCTCTGTGCTCCGTCTCACTCACATGCATTAGCACAGCTGCTGCAGAAGTGAATCTAAGCTCATCGTTTGTATTGTGTAGAAACTACGTCGTCTCATTCAGCAGTAAGTAAACACTAAACTTTATCATTATATACTGTATGTTAAAAAAACGTGACTAAAAACTCTGTTTTAAGAGAACATAAGATCTTAATTTCTGTCAGAACATTAAGAAAATTTCAACCAAAAACTTAAAAACTGTATCTGGAAAAAATCCCCTACCCTACCTTTAATTGATTGATTATTTGAAACATTGGTAATAATTTATACAATTGCAATGTTGATTTTAGTGGTTAGTAATATTCAGAGCTGAAAATCATTTATTTCAGTTTTCGGCCAGTAATTTACATTTTGGTCAGTCCCTAATTTTTGACTTGATAACTTGTGTCAGAAAAAAGATTAAACATAATTTCACAAGATATATTTATATTTTGTATGAACACAATCCTCACTGATTGGTTCCACCTCCTCTGATCTTCTCTCTCATTCCTTCATCAGCTCCTCATAGTTCTCCATCAGCCTCTCCTCACTCCTCACTACCTTCTTATCTCTGTCCTTCATCCCTCTAACCTGTCCCAGTCCTCCTCCTTTAGTGCCCCACCTCTCACACCTTCATCACATTCCTCTGATACAGCTCTCTGTCACACATGTGATGGGGATTGATGTGAACATGTGATGAGCTGCTGTGATGTGTCTCACCTCAGAGTGTTCAGTCTCTGAGAGAGCAGCTTCACTGCTGAGTCTCCTGGATGGTTGTAGCTCAGGTCCAGCTCTCTCACACTGGAGGAGTTGGAGCTCAAAGCTGCTGCCAGAGAAGCCCCGCCCACCTCTGTGATGACACAACCTGACAGACTGGATTCACAAAAACATCCACAACTCAGGAAACAAGTGAGGACACGAGGAACAAGACAATGTTGATGGAACATGTGATCCACTGACCTGAGATAGTCCAGTTTACAGTGAGGGCTCTTCAGTCCTTCACACAGCAGCTTCACTCCTGAATCCTGCAGATCATTGTTACTCAGGTCCAGATGTTTCACACGGGAGGACTGAGAGCTGAGGACTGAGGACAGAGCTGCACAGCTTCTCTCTGAGAGACCACAGAAAGTCAACCTGATGAACAATCAGAGAAACCTTACAGATGTTTGTCTGTGAGATAATTAGAGACATGTTCTTCTAAAGTCACATACTCAGCTTTCTTGGAGGCTTTGATCACTGGGAGCAGCTTCAGAAAAGCTTCCTCTGAAGGAGAAAAACTCTTCAGGTCAAAGACATCCAGATGTTCTTGTGATGACAGTAAGATGAAGACCAGAGCTGACCACTGAGCAGGAGACAGTTTCTCTGTGGAGAGACTTCCTGATCTCATGGATTGTTGGATCTCCTCCAGCAGAGAGTGATCATTCACTTCATTCAGACAGTGGAACAGGTTGATGCTTCTCTCTGTGGACAAACTCTCACTCAGCTTCTCCTTGATGTATTTAACTGTTCTCTGATTGGTCTGTGAGTCACTTCCTGTCTGTGTCAGCAGGCCTTGTAGGAGCTTTTGATTGGTCGGCAGTGAAAGACCCAGCAAGAAGCGAAGGAACAAGTCCAAGTGTCCGTTTGGACTCCGTAAGGCCTCGTCTACAGCGCTCTTGTGGAGAAGACTTAAGTCAGGCTCATATCCACTATGGAGAAGGTTCAGAGTTTTTTTTTTAGATGTGAATATCTTGATCTTGTTCTTCTTCTTCTTCGTCTTCAGTGGTTGATGTTCCAGCAGGTTGACTTTAGAGCTGATGAAGGTCTGATGGACATGAAGAGCAGCCAGTAACTCCTGAAGGCTTAGGTGGATGAAGGTGAACACCTTGTCCTGGTACAAGCTGCTCTCCTCTCTGAAGACCTGTGTGAACACTCCTGAGCACACTGAGGCTGCTCTGAGGTCCATGCCACACTCTGTCAGGTCACTCTCATAGAAGATCAGCTTTCCTTTCTGCAGCTGCTCAAAAGCCAGTTTTCCCAGAGACTCTATCATCTCCCTGTTCTGTGGACTCCAGTGGGGATCTGTGGCAGCTCCTCCATCAAACTTCACCATCTTGACTTTGTTCTGAAGGACCACATAGTAACTGTAGATCTGAGTCAGAGTCCTGGGCAGCTCTCCCACCTCTCTGCTCTTCCACATGTCCTCCAGAACTGTAGCAGTGATCCAGCAGAAGAGCGGGATGTGGCACATGATGTGGAGGCTACGACACGTCCTGATGTGTGACATGATCCTGCTGACCTTCTCCTCATCTGTGGACCTCTTCCTGAAGTACTCCTCCTTCTGAGGGTCCGTAAACCCTCTGACCTCGGTCACCATGTCCACAAACTCAGGAGGGATCTGATTGGCTGCTGCAGGTCGTGTGGTTATCCAGAGGCGGGCTGATGGAAGCAGTTCTCCTCTGATGAGGTTAATCAGCAGAACCTCCACTGAGGTGGACTCTGAGACATCAGTCAGGGTCTGAGTGCTGAGGAAGTCCAGAGTGAGCCGACACTCATCCAGACCATCCAAGATGAACAAAACCAGGAAGTCCTGGAAGCTGCAGATTCCTGCTTCTTTCCTTCCAGAGAAGAAGTGATCAACAAGTCCCACCAAGCTGAAGCTCCTCCCCCTCAGCACGTTCAGCTCTCTGAAGGTCAGTGGGAATGTGTAGTGGACCTCCTGCTGGGCTTTGTCTTCAGCCCAGTCCACAGTGAACTTGTGTGTTAAGAGTGTTTTCCCAATGCCAGCCACGCCCTTTGTCATCACTGTCCTGATTGGTCGAGGTCTTCCAGGAGGGGCTTTAAAGAGCTCTTCTAGAGTGATGGCTCTTTCTGCTGTGTCTGATCTCCTGGATGCTGTTTCTATCTGCATGACCTCATGTTCCTGGTTGACCTCTCCTCCCCCTCCCTCTGTGATGTAGAGCTCTGTGAAGATCTCCTTCAGGAGGGTTGGACTTCCTGCTTTAGCCACGCCCTCAGACACACACTGGAGCTTCTTCTTCAGCTTGGACTTCAGCTCACGTTGGTATCGATGAGCCTTTGTTCCTGAATGAAAACAAACTCATTGTTAGAGTGGAGAAGTCAGAGCAGGTTTGAATATTGGAGATCAAAGTGTGTGATGTTCTCAGTCTGGATGGTTCCTCAGATTTAATGTGACTGATTGAATTGTGTTTTCAAAAAGAAAAGCCAGCTTTGTGTCCTTCATGTGATGTTCCTCACAGTGAAGATGTTCACATGCTCTTACTGCTCTGCAGACGCTCAGCCAGCTCCTCCTGCTTCATCCTCTTCAGGAAATACAGTGTGATGTTCAGAAAGGCCTCCCTGCTCCTCCTCTGCTCCTCATCTTCACCCTCCATCTGACTTTCTGAGCACTCTGGATCATCTCCATCCACAGTCTTCTGCATGTGTTTGAGTTCAGCCTTAACAAAGCTGATGATGTTGTCCTCCAGCAGCTGGAACACAAACACATTAAAGGTGATGAGTGAAGGCCTGCTGCAATCATCTGTGTGTGTGTGTGTGTGTGTGTGTGTGTGTGTGTGTGTGTGTGTGTGTGTGTGTGTGTGTGTGTGTGTGTGTGTGTGTACACAGTGGTTTGATCACAAGTTTAGTGTCTTTGTAGACCTACACACCGTAAAGATGGAGTCAGGATCAGCTCCAGAGGAACCATCCACACCCCCCAAGCTGCTGTGGAGAAGACACAGACACTCAGACATGCTGAGGAGCAGCTGGAGGAAAGCACAGGAAGCTCTGCTAACATCATGTGAACATCAGTAACAGTGGGTGATGTCCTGCAGAGCCACAGTGCAGTGAGTGTGGAGCAGCCTTTGGAGCTCAGCTCACGTGTGGAACATCTCAGCATGTTTCAACTGAACAGGAGAACAAGTCTGTTGGACTGAGGCTTTATTTGTCTTCAATCCTTCACAAATCTGAAGATCACACAGTGTCTAAGACTCACCTACACACTGGAGACCATTCCTACAAAGCCTTTTCTCTTTCACCTTCCACTGTTTGCTGAGATTTACATCAACACCACTTCATATAACAAATATAGTCAATCAAAACTGATGAGTCATGTTTAAAATGCTTTATCAGTGTGGAGTGTGAAGAACCTGGACCATCAGGAAGAAAACAAACAACCTTATTTATGTTCACTTACTGTGGGTCAGTTGATTGTCGTCCTTTGAAGTCAATGGGTCTGCCCATGGACCCGTTACTTCTAAAGGATACACAACTGGGTTCAGGTCCAGGTCCACTTAGTCTGGGCTCGGTTCTGGTTCAAACACATACAGAGTTGTGAGTGTGAAGAACCTGAAGCCTCATTTATTACATGTTGATAAGCACAGATCATTCAAATCAAAATATGTTATTGATAAAGTTGTGTGTGAACGTAGAAACAGAAGTAAATCTAAATGTAATATAAACACCTAGTGGTAGAACAGTGATATGGGGCTATTTTTGCAACAAAACTATTTATGTGTGTTTTATCCAATCTGTGTGTCTCTATTTTAATCTCTGTGTCTGTATTTCAATCCGAGTGTAGAATAAGTATTTGTAAACATAGTTGTGTGTATGTAATCTATTCTGTGTCTGTATTAACATCCGTATGTGTGTGTCATCAAACCAGGACATTCTATTGGCTGTCTCTGTGCATGTGACTTTTGGAACACTTTTGGAGAATGCAATCTGTAAAATTTAAACTTGTAACTTGTGCAATACCATTAAAATCCAGCAGTTGTTGCTGGTACCAAGTGACCATCAAATTGGAAACAAACTTCATAATACTTAAACAAAAAAAAAAAAATTGAAACTAAATAACCAAAGAACAATCAGTACATGGATTGGTGTCATATGTGTTTGCCTGTTTCGTCTTTGATGTAATATATTATTATTATTATTATTATTATTATATGTCTCACTGTCACAAGGAGCCGAGGCAACACTATCAATTTATCATATTTATAAATAGATTTGATGGTTTTGTAAAAAAAAAAAAAAAAAAGAATTATTAACATATAGGTAGTTTGGTTTCAGGAATAATCCGTCAACAGCACAAGCACTAACAGATTTAATAAAAAAATAACCTGGTATTGAGTGTTCTCAGATCTAAAGAAGGCGTTTGATACAGTTTACTACAATACACTTATAAGAAAAAAGGAAAAGGGGTAATGTAATGTAATGTTTTGGACTGGATAAAAAGTTATTTTATAGATATAACAGAACACATCATGTTGTTTAAATATTAAATGTGGGGTACCACAGGGGTCAGTTTTGGGGCAAAAAATTTTCATAATGTATATGAATGTAATTTGTAAAGTAAGTGAAAAACTAAAATATGTGTTATTTGCAGATGATACCAATATGCTTTGTACTGATGTGGACTGATGGCAGCTCTTGAGGATGGTCGCTATGGAGATGTGTAAACTAAAAAATTAATAAATTACCATTAAACCTAAAAAACTAATTTTATGTTATTTGGAAATCAGAAAAAAAAAATAAAGATGTAAAAGTAAATATAGACAATATTAACATAGAAAGAGTGAACAAAGTCACATTTTTTGGTGTGATCTTGGACCACGGGATCTACTGGAAGTCACACATTAAATACATTAAAGGGAAGACGGTGAGGAGTATTTCTATTGCTGTTCTGGGCAAAACAAGGCTAATTCTTAATTAAAAAAAAAAGCATTGCACACTCTATTATACACTTGTTTTACCATATTTAATTTACTATCTTGAAGTTTGAGGAAATACATACATGACGAACATCCAACCGTTATTCACAATGTAAAAAGATCCATCAGACTGATACATAACACAGGATACAGAGAACACACACATGGATTATTGTTAAAAACACCAGATTTAAAACTCCAGATCTCATCAAACTCTAAACTGTCCAAATGATTCATAAAACAAGTAAAGGTTCACTTCCAAAAGGGTTGAGAAAATATTTTTAGAGAGAGAAGGAGAATATAATTTAAGAGGAAAACTACATGTAAACATACAATATGCTAGAACAACATTGAAAAAGATGAGTATAACATTATCAGGGGTTAAATTATGGAACTGTCTAAAGGATGAA
>NW_021144933.1:0-33284 GCF_900634775.1 Gouania willdenowi | reverse complement strand
AAAAGACATGTGAACAGATCAAACATTTGTCACTGAAACATCAACAACATTCATATTTACAGAGTCAGTGTTAGAAGCTAGCTTAGCAAAGAGCACAGACTGTCCTCTGAAGTTGTTTGAATACATCGAAATTGCAAGAATTGATCTTTATTATCCAGATAAGATGCTATAGATAAAAGTGGAGTATGGTCACAAGTGTGTCTGCAGTGTGAGTTTAGTTGAAGGTCTATGTAAGGTGTTTGTTCCCGTACGTGAGCCTCAGCAGGTTATTTATTTCCTTTGCTTTGTTTCACAGGAGCCCAAAAATCATCATGTTGTGGATTCGAGGGGGACTAGACTGTAAGAGTTTCCATCCTTGGGGTTCTGAGGAGGGCCTCCAGGAGGCCACCAACCCCCCACATCCATCTCTTTCTCCTGATGTTCAACAGCAGAATTCAACTGATGTAAGACATCACCTAAACAATGCTTACATCATTTTACCCTTTGTTCCTAATACATGTCATTGATCTGATCACCAAACCTGTTTCCTCCCTTAGACTCTGGACGATGTTTTGTGTGTGATTGAGGAGATGTGGGCCCGGGAAAAGCAGGAGGACGAGTACAGAGCCCAACAAAATGGAGGCCAGTATGGGGGCCAACAGAATCCTTGCCTTGTAGCGTTCAATGATGGCGGGTACAGAGCCCAAACCATCGAGGAACACACAAACCTAATCACCTCGCTGAAACAAGATTACTGGCCCTCACCAAATCTTGGCCCCTTAACCTTCCCCCCTACCCCCAGTGTGGCAAAATATGTAAACAACCTTTATCATGAAACTCCAGTGTACGCTGCAGGGTGGACTACAGCTCCCACTTTTGGAGGACAGTAAGTAGAGCCAACAAACAGACGAGATCAATCACAGACATTTGATCTGGTTTTTCTTGTGACTGACTCTTGACCGTGCTCTTACACTGTGTATTTGTGATTTGTTCCTTCAGAAAGACAAAGAAGATTCAGAAGGAGAAGGAGGCAGAGGGGCTGGTCATCAAAAACGCCTTCACGCTCTTCATTAAAGAGAAAAGGGAGAATGTGGAAAAGGAGCTGGGCGTGATTACGAGCACTGAGGTGAACAAACTTCTTGCTGAACGGGTAAGTTAGTTTGTTCCTCCAAGAATCATCTGTGATCTTTAAACTCTGGTCTTCAGTGTGTGTGTGACTAACACTTTTCTTGTTGCCCATCCACAGTGGAATTTGTTGGCACCAGATCAAAGAGAAAAATATATTGCTGAAGCGACAGTGGATGCTATCCTCTACGCCATGAAGAACCCCGGCCGCAGTCACAAAATCAACTATGTAAGTCTCCTTGTGCAGACATGTTGCCACAGCAACCTTAAAGGTGATGGTGAGAGTGTTTAAATATCAGATGACTAATAGTTCATGTGTTTGATTTTAGAGAAACAAGAGGAACAAAGTCGGGCCAAAGGTGTTCATGCTAAAAAAACTAAATAATCACCCCAGCATCCATCGGACAGGAATGAGGAAACATGGAGACCACCCAACAACCCTATAATAAGCATCAGCAGCAGCACCAACAGCACTAACCTGGACTTCCTCTCTCTCTTTGTAAAAAAAATATCAAATTAATATTTATGCTTTCAAAAAAAATAAAATACCAAACGTGAACTCACACATAGACCACCTGTTTATACAAATGTATATCTACCCTAAATTATTGGAATGTGGCCAATACAGAGGTGCTGGAAAATACGGTACACAGCGGCAAAAGTCAGCAATGATGAGAAATTGTGTCTTACCATTGCTGTTTCTTATCAAAAGTTGCTCCAATGTGCATAAAATTCCATATTCTGATGAATCCAAATTGTGTCGTCAGATAGATACCACCATTACTGACATCCAGGCATTTCTCCTTCATCCAGCTCTGATTGGCTAAAACCCACTCCCGTAGTGTTTGATATCACTCATTTCTACAGGTTCTGAGCTTTCAATGCTGTGTCAAGCATTCTGATTGGTCAAAGCATTGCTGAACTAGACTCATGCATAATGACATCATAGAGTGGAACCAAAAATAGCATTACGCATGGCACAGCACAAACACGGATAAAAATGTACATGTATTTATTTCTATTGGTCAAAAATAAAACTAATTGTAATTAATTTGACTGACATGTTACAGTTACACACTTGTCCCCAAACTTGGCACAGTTGTTTTTACAAAAACATGTGAATCTTTGCCCTATCATCACCAGGCTTTTTAGCCTCCAAGTAACATAAAATTGTATCACTAGTTAACTAGAGACATTATAAGTAAGTAAGTAATTTATTTATAAAGCGCTTATTTAGGGGCCTGACCATGTAATGCTTGGAACGTGAGAACTAATATTTTATATTCTATGCGAAACTTAACTGGAAGCCAGTGCAGAGTAGCAAGAATGGGGGTGATGTGGGATGTTCTAGAAGCACCAGTTAAAAGTCTGGCAGCAGCGTTTTGAACGATCTGGAGTCTGTTTAGGGTCGACTTAATAAAACATGTAAAAACAGAATTACAGTAGTCAATACGAGATGATATAAATGCGTGTATGACCAGTTCCAGATCTGATTTTGATAAAAGATGCCTCACTTTAGAGATATTTCTCAGGTGGTAAAAACAGTTTTTAGTCAATTGACGACAATGTCCCTCCAAAGACATGGACTGATCAAAAACAACCCCAAGGTTTCTGAGGCTGGTTTTAACAGATGAGTCCAGATCACCAAGAGAGTTTTTAATTAGAGGATGTTTTTATCAGGAGCAATGATCAGAGTTTCTGTTTTGTTTGAATTTATCTGGAGATAATTTGATGACAACCAGTTTTTGATACAGGATATACAGTCTAAGATCTCTGATAAAAAGTGAAACACTGAGTCATTACAGGAGCAGTACAACTGGATATCATCAGCATAAAAATGATAAGACACATTTTTAAAACCATGGATCAACCGACCAAGAGGCATCAGATATAATAAAAACAAAACAGGCCCCAGAACAGAGCCCTGGGCTACTCCACATGACAGGTTGGACATATTAGACATAACATCATTAATAGCAACATTAAAGCTTCTTCCATTAATGTAAGAGATAAAACACTGGAGAACAGTACCAGAAAACCCATCTCAGATTTGAGTGGATCAACCAGTATACTGTGATCTACTGTATCAAAGGCAGCTGTCAGATCAAGTAAAACTGTGTAACGACCAGTCAGTGGTCATCATCACGTCACTAGAAACTTTCAGAAGAGCAGTTTCAGTGGAGTGGATTGA
Source organism: Gouania willdenowi (assembly GCF_900634775.1). Classification (NCBI taxonomy): domain Eukaryota; kingdom Metazoa; phylum Chordata; class Actinopteri; order Blenniiformes; family Gobiesocidae; genus Gouania; species Gouania willdenowi. The sequence continues at coordinate 29,989 of NW_021144933.1, read as the reverse complement.
TGTAAAACCAGATTGAGAAGTTTAATTATTAATAACAGTAAACAGTTTAAGCAGCTTTCATTCACTGTTTATCACTGTTGAACATATCAATAGTACCATCTGATGGATATCCACAATCTAGAAGTGATGCTGATTGGCCCCAAACACAGTCAATACAGGGTCACAATGAGTCTGTGTATCTGGTTTAGTTAGTGTTCAATGACGTGTGAAAGTCAAAGTGAGTCAGGTCACACAGAGAGGAGAGGGTGAACAATTAACCACCTGAACTTGTGCTGCCTTCACTCAACCTGGGATTTTCTGCCTCCTGCTAATGGTTGAATATATTCTACTGTAAAGAGGAGACTTTGATAAAGAAGTGTTTTAGATCAAACTAGTTCAGCTCTTTCTGATCAATCTAAGCACTCTTCTAACCTGGATATCAGGGATCATATGTTAGGGTTTCCTATAGAGACTCTATTTTCCCACACTCTCCTGGGGAAAGTGAATGCACCTCATAATGAAATGCAGAGCAGCTGATGGAGAAGCTGTGAGATGTTACAGAATCTGAGCTAGCATGCTAATGAACCCTTGTTCACTCCTTTAATATTGTAGTTACTGGTATTCTCATTGTATTATTATTATGTAATTTCCCTTCAGGGATCAATATCATTTTTATTTTATGCTTTTATCTTAGTCTTGCTGTTATTATTATTATTATTATTATTATTATTAATCCTATATTAGTGAAGAACGACACATACCACTGCGTCTGTTTGAATCTGCAAGAAACGATGTGACAAGTCATTGTTGCCAGATTGGGCTGTTTTTCTGTCAATACATTTGAGGGTTTTTACACAGAATATATATCTGGCCACACTGCTGGTTGTGCTAATCCTACATTTCCCATGAACACTATGTTGTGACATGTCATGCAACAGTTAGCTTTATTTAAAGTACTGTGACATTTGGCAAAAGGAGAATTCAAAGACAAGCAATTCTGCATTGCATATAATATCAAATAAAAACTCTACCACCACCTCCTGGCTCTTTATAGATACTGCACTTACAAGATGTTTAACTGATAATATGAACTGCTTTGCTAAAATGATTGATTCTTAAACTATAATTGCTTCACATACTAAAAGACTTGCTAAACGCTGACCCAGCATTTGATTCTAAGCTCATTTATAACAATATGTCCCACTTGTCATTACAAGGTCATTTATTAACTACAACAAGCAGGAACTCCTTTAATGGAAACAGAAACCACCTAGTCATATCCTGAACACATGAATGACAAATGCAATAATGACAAGAGAAAACACAAGTGTGGAAAAGCCAAAGCACAGAATAATATACATATAAACATTTTTTTAATTTTTATACATAAAGTGATGCATCGAATATTAATACAAAAAGATGGAAAAATGGATAACTCTGAAATACAACTGACAGTGATTAAAGGTCCACTCTACACGGAAAAATGCATGAAAAAAATATTTGGAGCAAAGTATTATGTATGTATGTATGTATGTACAGTATGTATGTTTGGTGGAGGCTCATTTTGAAGAGAGAAGTTTGTCTTCAGGGCAGTGGAGGTTCTTTTATTATCTGTGTAAAAACAGGCAGATATTAGTCAGCTTGTATCAAATCCATTTCAACACTACTGTCAGTCAAAGTGCACTGCTAAACCCTCCTTACTTTTTGTGTTTTTTTACATTTCTTCTTCTTTCTGGTGGTTGGTTTGGCATCCACAGCTTCACTGTCCTGTTGTGTTTGGCACAAAAAAGTGAATTGTCCACTGACAATCCTCACTCTGGTATGTCAGGAATGTCAGAACGTTACAGGTGCACTGATGTTGTGAGACAAGTCCTTGTACCTTTTGTTGTTTTGTGAATGACTGGCACAGACTAACTCCACAAGCTGAGTCTCCTTCCTGGTTTTGTCCTGAAATAATGTTAAAAATTGAACTTTAATAACTTTTTCAAAGGGCTTTGTTTTTCTGTATTATATCATGTTTCTTCAGTTAAATGATTGTCTTTAAGTTCCTATCATTTTTTCATTAATACTAGTATATGTATCATTCAGCGATTCATTGTTTTAGAATGTATAGCATGTCATTTCTATACTGACTTATAATGATATAATAATTTTTACAAACAATATATACATTTTAAATATAATCAAATCAAGTATAATATACATGCACACCCACATATATAAGATTTTAATAATATGTAATTAAATATGTACTATGCATGTTATATTTATATATTTACAATTGAATAATTAATTTATATTATATTAACAATGTAATTATATTTAATACTTTAAAAACGTTCTGAAGTACAATTAGCAACGTATTAAATTAGTCAAAAATATCATCAATTATATTTAATAATATGGAATTATTTTTAGTATCATTACTATCATATATTAAATTATAATGATCATATATAATTTCAGAAATTATTTCCATTATTTATTTTTTTCAGATTATTCAAATAATTTCCTTCTGGGATTAATATTTCTAATTCTGAAATGTAATGTTTTTATATTTAGGATTAGTGCTGTAAATAATCAAGCATGGGTTCCCAAAAAGTTTTCTTTTAATTTATCACTTTTGGCATTAGTGAAAATAGTATTTATTACTATTATTATTACTATAGTTGCCAATATTCAATATTGAGCTATTTTGTTATGGATGTTAAAGGGCCCCTCACACTGGTTCTACACATTTTCTCTAAGTTGAATAAAATTACAAGTCTTTATGCTTTCAAATTGAAGTAAACCACACAGACACAAAACAAACAATATTGACTAAACAATGAAGGTGCACCTGAATGTAATACAGTGCCTTGCGAAAGTATTCGGCCCCCTTGAACTTTTCGACCTTTTGCCACATTTCAGGCTTCAAACAAAGATATAAAACTGTAATTTTTTGTGAAGAATCAACAACAAGTGGGACACAATCATGAAGTGAAACTAAATTTATTGGATATTTCAAACATTTTTAACAAATTAAACAACTGAAAAATTGGGCGTGCAAAATTATTCAGCCCCCTTAAGTTAATACTTTGTAGCCCCACCTTTTGCTGTGATAACTGCTGTAAGTCGCTTGGGGTTTGTCTCTATCAGTTTTGCACATTGAGAGACTGGAATATTTGCCCATTCCTTCTTGCAAAACAGCTGGAGCTCAGTGACGTTGGATGGACAGCGTTTGTGAACAGCAGTTTTCAGTTGTTTCCACAGATTCTGGATTGGATTCAGGTCTGGACTTTGACTTGGCCATTCTAACACCTGGATATGTTTATTTGTGAACCACTCCATTGTAGATTTTGCTTTATGTTTTGGATCATTGTCTTGTTGGAAGACAAATCTCCGTCCCAGTCTCAGGTCTTTTGCAGACTCCATCAGGTTTTCTTCCAGAATGGTCCTGTATTTGGCTCCATCCATCTTCCCATCAATTTTAACCATCTTCCCTGTCCCTGCTGAAGAAAAGCAGGCCCAAACCATGATGCTGCCACCACCATGTTTGACAGTGGGGATGGTGTGTTCAGGGTGATGAGCTGTGTTGTGTTTACGCCAAACATAACGTTTTGCATTGTTGCCAAAAAGTTCGATTTTGGTTTCGTCCGACCAGAGCACCTTCTTCCACATGTTTGGTGTGTCTCCCAGGTGGCTTGTGGCAAACTTTAAACGACACTTTTTAGGGATATCTTTAAGAAATGGCTTTCTTCTTGCCACTCTTCCATAAAGGCCAGAGTTGCGCAGTATACGACTGATTGTTGTCCTGTGGACAGAGTCTCCCACCTCAGCTGTACATTTCTGCAGTTCATCCAGAGTGATCATGGGCCTCTTGGCAGAATCTCTGATCAGTTTTCTCCTTGTATGAGCTGAAAGTTTAGAGGGACGGCCGGGTCTTTGTAGATTTGCAGTGGTCTGATACTCCTTCCATTTCAATATTATCGCTTGCACAGTGCTCCTTGGGATGTTTAAAGCTTGGGAAATCTTTTTGTATCCACATCCGGCTTTAAACTTCTCCACAACAGTATCTCGGACCTACCTGGTGTGTTCCTTGGTCTTCATGATGCTCTCTGCGCTTTAAACTGACCTCTGAGTCTATCACAGAGCAGGTGCATTTATACGGAGACTTGATTACACACAGGTGGATTCTATTTATCATCATTAGTCATTTAGGTCAACATTGGATCATTCAGAGATCCTCACTGAACTTTTGGAGAGAGTTTGCTGCACTGAAAGTAAAGAGGCTGAATAATTTTGCACGCCCAAGTTTTGATTTTTTTATTTGTTAAAAATGTTTTAAATATCCAATAAATTTCGTTTCACTTCATGATTGTGTCCCACTTGTTGTTGATTCTTCACAAAAAATTACAGTTTTATATCTTTATGTTTGAAGGCTAAAATGTGGCAAAAGGTCAAAGTTCAAGGGGGCCGAATGCTTTCGCAAGGCACTGTATGTAGTGTGTCCATTTAAAAGGAATGAACTGGTTCAGTGGGTGGTCTATTTAAATGGATGCAGTCGTCATGAACCAAGGCCACTTGGCTTAGGATGGAGTGGACGGTCGAGTCGTCTGATAAATGAAAATATCAATGAATCTTCAAATAATGAGCAACTTATTGCAAAGATAAATCAGCACATGCATTACATTAATTATATAAACAACATTTTTTAATCACTAGCACACAAATGAGATGTGCTGAAAAGAAACGGGCTATTGTAACATACATTTTCCATGATAGTAAGGCTGGGCAGGAGATATACCTTGATAAATCAATATGGGACAGTGATATGGAGGTCATCGGAAGGTTTCAACTAGTTTTAAGATTTTGGATCTGGGAATATTAAATATTTTGAACTTTAAAAATAAACATGATAAATTATAAAATACTGAGGATTATGATGTTGGCCTGTAAAAAGGAACCAGGAGATGGCGCTGTGATCTGGTGATCTGATTTAAATGTTCAAAGTTTAATGTAAAAGCCTTCTGCAAGAGATAAAATGTGAACCAATGAACTTACCTTCTTTGCTTTAGGAGACAGCTGGAAGTCCGCCAGGCAAGACAGATGAGAGGGAGACACTTTCTCTATGGCACTTAGGGCTGTGCCCCTGAACCAGACGGGGTTCAGTGGAAGGAAGCTCTCCTTCTCCTGTAAAACACAAAGCAGACACTATTACTTACAGTTTGTCCTGTCAAAAACCATCCAACAGCATCTTAAAGGAACATTTGAAGAATCACAAACCTGCTGATGAGCCATCCTGCGCTTGGGAGAACCTCTGGACTTTGGAGATTCTCCAGGAGGGCTCGTCTGCAATGATGAAAAGCATCACATTGAATTAAAACAACACGTAAACTGTCACTAGTCCTAAAGTGATCATTGTATGATGCCACATTTTACCTTGCCACCCAGACCGATGGTCCGCCACTGATGGGAATCAGGGCTGCGTGGAGCTGAGGAGCTCTCCCTCACAACCAGTTTAGGAGTGACTTTCCTAATTGGAGGTGATGTCTTGGGAGAGACCCAGGGTGTAGGAGGTGGTGTCTCCAGATGTTGGCTGGCAGCGGACCAGAACAACTGGACAAGGATGTGCATCCCCTTATCATCACTCAGATGGACCTGCAGAAATAAGACATTAAAAGAGAGACAAAATATTTTATTATCAATGTGTCAATGAGCATCTGGTGTTGACTCATTTAAAGTTAACAACTTTGTTTTTCTTAGATATTGTACTCACACCATCCTTGCTCCACAGCGCCAAGTTGCTTAGAGGGAAGTGCTCTGTAGCGCTGAAGTACGTAACACCTTGAAAAACAAAATAAAACATCATCATGGTACCAATATATTCATTTAGACTTATGAATTGTTATAATGCAGTTCATATATTTTTTCTTTTGATTTCTTAATGAATGGATGTAGATAATATTTTTCTCTTACCCAAACGAGCAGCCACACGGCGGTACTCTTGCCGAAGCAGGTTCTGGTGTTGGGAGTCAACAGCCAGGCGCGGAGGGAAGTCGACGACAAAAACCTGCACAAAATAAAATGTGATAAAATTAGAATTACGCTATCATACAAAATCACACACATGTTCACTAAGTCAAAAGCTACAAGATATGAAAGAAAAGCTTACCTTAGACTTTGACCAGCGGTTGCTGCAAGTGGTGAGGAGGTTTTTAAAGTCCCCACCAGCCACGTCAACAGTGGTGCTGGTCAGCTTGTTGCCTGGGGCCATGACGCAGATTGTGTGAGGTGCGCGAGGAACTGTGGTGTGCAGAACCTCGGTGCGGATCTCTGAAGCAGAAGCCCCGCATGCCGACAGGAAACCAAAGCTCAGCTGAGACTCTGGCATCCGGACGTAGCCATCTACAATAGCACGTAGATGGGAGTTCCCGACAATCAGAACAGTCTGCAAAACAAATACCACAGCTTTAGCATTAAAATCACAAATAAATTACAATATAAAGTACTTCTTTGACAAAGTGAAAGATTCAATAATAGTAATACCTTCTTGCCAGGGAGCTCAGGCGGATTGGCCAACTTGAAGTGGCGCCCGGTTAAGGGCAAAGTCAGCCATTCCAAGACCCTGTGGTGGTAACCAGTACCGTGGACTGTTAACAAAAAGACAGAGAAAAAGATAATTAAAAAGGGATTTCAGACGTATAGAGATAACATACAACTATCACTGTTTTCTACTAGTGACTGAAAACACTAGTTAAAAAAAAGGCGATAGATTAAAAACAATTAGTTAAGATATTTAATGATAAAAACCACCGGATACTTACGTGCATGAAAGGTCGCATGCGTGTCAACCGCTCTCCAGAATGGTCCGGCTGGCAGGGACGAACCAACCTTCTGTTGAAAATAAACATTAAATTCCACACTGTGAATGATGTGAATACCCTGTGGGTTGCTTTCGTGAGCATGTCAGTTCTGGTGCAAACATACCTTGTTCAGCGGAGAGCTGGGGCAGGGGTTGCGTCCCTGGGATCAGGAGCTGGGGCGGGCAGCTCGGACGCATCCGGCTTCTCCAGCACTGCTTCTGGGCCTGGGAGCGTCTTCCCTTCTGAGGCATTCAGATAGAGAGAGAGAAAGATACACAAAGCAAAACCTAATCTAACCTAAACTAATTTAAGCTAAACCTAGCTAAACTAAAGTTAACCCCAAGCTATCTAATAATATTGTATCTAATCTAACTGAATATATTAACAATGACAATGGAAAAAAACTCTTAAAATAATGTGAGGCAATATGTGAGGTGCGGTGAGATAAGGTGAGGAGGCTAACCAAAGGTTGACCAAAGGTTGACCAAAGGCTGAAAAGAACAAAGAAAATACAAATCCGTGAGCTGCAAACCCTGCTATAAATCAGTAAACCGCAATATTGGCAAGAATACACAATAACTAAATATCTAATGTCTCCACTATGTCAGCATTGCTAAGATTGTTTCATATTCACAACAACTTAACAATAATTAAAGTTAAACTACAGTGAAAAATATCTATAATCTACCGTCACTGCTGACTCACAAACTGAAATAGCTCACAACCAGTTTACAATATGACAGATAAAGGCCTGACAATAGCTACTAGATTAAAGTGCTAAATTGCTTTTTGCTTAAAAGTCATATCAAACATGTTTGCTCATAGAAGGCTGTCATTTAACCACATATTTTTTTAAGCAAACACTACTATGAGGCACAAGCATTATTTTATCAGTCACCATTTTACACAGACAATTGTTCAACATTAATGCTAATTAAAATTCATAAATGGAACACACATCCATGAGAAGAGGGAGGAGCGTGAGGCTCGGTTCTGTTACTACTACTTTAGTTTTTTTTCACTTCAAGATATAAATCTATACTACAATTCAATAAGTGTGTGCGTGTGTGTGTCTTTCTGACACAGTGCCTGTTCGACCTAAAACTTTGTCAACGGCTTCCAAATACCTCGAGTTTATGCATCTGTTATTTTGGAGTAATTTGTTAATTTCCAAATGTTTATTTTAATTTTATTTCACTTCTGGACGGCCCACAAGTGAAACCTATTCAGCTTTTGACCTCAGTGTGTGAGGGGGCGCTATCGCACCATCTATATCTATTTCACTGCACAGCTCACTTCACTTCCGGTGTGTGCCAGAGCTCCTGTGGACTTCTCTTTTGAGGAAACATACTTTGTTTTTTTCCTGTTCCTTATTTGGTGATGACGTTTCAAAACGTTTATTTTGATGTTAGTTTGACCGTACGCTATTTAGACCGGACAGACCTCATCCGAATGTTAATGACGGCAATGGCTGCTGTGTTCTCCACAGCGTGTGTGAGAGAACCAACGAAGGAGATTAGAGTCCCAGGTAGAGAGTCTCACACACACACACACACACGTCGACCAGGTGTGCTTCACTATTGATCACTGTCTACGTGACATGCGTGCAGACGTGTACACGTGTACTGGTATGTAAGCGTGTGAGTGTAACGAACCACCATTTAGTCCGTTTACAGTCTGTATCACAACACCCGTTCATAGCGTGGTAGTCAGAATCAGAAATGTTTTATTGGCCAAGTACAGTTTTTAGGACAGCACAAGGAATTTGACTTGGTAGTCACTGTAGTGTTACGCTCTGAGTCAGATCTAAGTGTTTACATGTCACGGTGACGGTGCTACATCGTGAAGCGCTCCTGATGATTACTGCAGCTTCACTCACGTCACTCTTGCCACTACACCTGACTACAGAAAGTGAAAGTTAGGCAGGCAGGTACACGTGGATGGACTGGTGCGCATAAATTTAGAATGGATTCCCCCACAAACACACACACACAACTGATGCGCGTGCGTGCACTACACAGGGACGTAAATGTTGAACTCACACAGAGCCGTTTAGAGAGAGTTGCCACTTTGGTGTTGCATTGCAAAACGTTTATTTTTCGTGGTACTTCCGTGTCTCTGTCTCTTTTTTTTTTATCTCTCAACAACCTGCGATGGATTATGTGCAAGACGCGTGTGTGTGTGAGAAATAACGCACGGAGGAGATGGAGGTAGACACACACACACAGTTTATAATAAAAATATACTAAATGTGTAAAATAAAACAAAAAATTAATTGATATTTATACAATAAGTACACAAAATGACAACAGAAATGCACAAAAATATAAAAAAAAAGGCTCCAAAAACAGGCATGAAATGACTGCAAAAAGCAAACACTACAGAAAAAAACATATGAAAATTACTCAAAATACACGAAAATAAATATTTATACACTAAATGACAAAAGAAATGCACAAAACTACACCAAAAAAGATACAAAAATACACAAAATGAATCCAGAATCACTACAATGGCAACAAAAAACTATAATTACAGAAAAAATGCACAAAAAGACAACAGAGATACAAAAATACACATAATGACTCCAAAATACATACATTACAGAAAAATACACCAAACAAAAAATTATAAAAGTGAGTAAAAAAAAAACAAAACAACAAGCACATTTATCATGTTCATGTCCCGAGTATGTACACCTCTTTGTACATCCAATCTTCAAACACATACTCATTTGGACATAATTAACAACTCTACTTTAGCTCCTCCCACTATATGAATACATACTTGTGATGGGCACTGTACTAGTCTATTTAAATGGTCAAACCTCTGTAACAAGCACTTTTGTACTGTAAGTCTACCACCACCTCCTGGCTGTTTATAGATACTGCATTTACAAGATTTTTAACTGATAATATAAACTGCTTTGCTAAAATTATTGATTACCAATGTATATCGTGAGAGGGGCTTGTAAAAACATGATCAGCTTTAATCACCAGCTCAGAGCGTTTAAACATATAATAACTTCTGATACTGTACAATATTCTGACCCCTAGTGGTGAAATAACTGAAACATCCTTGAGTCCATTTATTTTTGTGTAATCATAGTCTGGAATGATGTCATCAGGATAATTTAAATTAGGTTAATTTCAATTAATTTGATCAAAACTTAATCAATAAACCTGATCAGATTCAGTAAAAAATTGATCCCTGAGGAAAATATGGTGATATTAATGTTGCTCTCATACATATTTATATGACATGAATAATTAAAAATGAGCAGTCAGAATAACACAACAATGTATATTTACCTTTTAATTGTATTTTATTTTTGATTATTATAATTTCTTTTTTTTTTTTTAATTTACTTTATTTCTTCACAGTACAACTTATATACATTTCTAATTGTATCTTACTTTAATTATGTTTTTTTTTTTGTTTATTTTGTTTCCTCACAGGAATTAAAAACTAATCTTTCCTGAAAAAAAGGATCAATATTGCTAAAAAAAAAAAAAAAACAATTTTAAAAGATGAATGTGGAAAGCACGGAATTAATTTGAAAAAAAAATAAAATGCATATGAATGGAAATGTGTAAAATTTTAAAGATTGTTTGCCATATTCACAACTTAACAATAATTAAACTACAGTGAAAAATAACTATAATCTACCGTCACTGCTGACTCACAAACTGAAATAGCTAATAACCAGTTTACAATATGACAGATAAAGGCCTGACAATAGCTACTGAATTAAAGTGCTAAATCGCTTATGCTTAAAAGTCATATCAAACATGTTTATATATACACTTTTTTTTCCTCCTCTCATTCAGCAGAGCACCGTAAAGACAGCTTCCTACAGAGCCCCAAAGGAGAAAAAAAATAAATAAAAGACTATTGTGAGGGCTCGCAAAACAGAAATCCACCCCTGAGCCTCATTTGAGTCGCAAAAGTTGTGCTTCTGGGTCAGAATTCATTACAATGGCATCATCCACACTGCAGGATATTCTGTTTATACATTTTTCCTTTGAAATGGGGTTAAAATATAGTGACATTTTCTTGCTAGATGGCACAACGTTAACATGAGTGACGGACAGGTAAATAGGATACTTTAGTTCTAGAGGACACAGTCATAGTAAAGCATATTCAGAGCAGAAGAAGAAGGAGCTCAGGAACATGATTATAATAAAACTCCATACAAAAAGAAATAATTTATTTTCCAAAAAAACATGATTATAATATACTTTGCAGTAAAAAACAGTTAACCTAATGTAACTTTATTTTTTAAAATCAGTATAACCCAGTACGGGTACATCTCAGTACGTAGCAGTCACGTACTGAGATTTTAAGACGATCTCAGTACGATGTGAACTCAGACTGTGACACCGGGAACAAAATGTAACGTGGAACTAAAGTTGAAAAATAAGGATTTAAGTCAGCATGTGAAGTGGAGCGAAACCATAAACAAAGTTTCAATATCTGTTTTTAAGGGATAAAAAAATCTGTTTTTAGGGTAAAGGACTTCTGTACTTTTACATTTGTTTTTAATGCTGGTGAATTTTAAGTTTAGCTTTTGAGTTTTGATTTATTTATGAAATATGTTATATTCATTAAGAAACATGACGTTACTTGTTCCTGTTAATTTCATACGTGCACTGATTTTTCCTTTTTGTTTTCTACTGCACTTGTTACAGTTAGTTTAATTTAGTTTTTGATTTATTGTGAAATGTGATGTCATTTGTTCCCTGTTGGTTCAATAAATTTGAAAACGTGTTATTTGTCAGGATTATTTCAGGGGACAATAATGAACACAGGTGGTGCTTGAAAGTTCACAAAACATAAATGCTCAGTATAAGTACAAGTAGCTTGATAGTTAAATAAAACACTGACACAATCTGCTTCATGTTTATTGAACTTTTGGACAATGAAATACATGTGTGGTGTTTAATGAACCATTATGTAAAACAACATCAAACCATCCAAATCCCTATTATTCACAGAATGAACAAAGAGCTGTGCAATAGACTCAACAACTGTTTTATTTGACAACAATAAATCTAAAAGAAACACCTGCATTATTAACAAAAACACATTTCTGTTACTTGTAACATTTGAGCTTCATGAGCTATATTTAACAAACACTAAAGAACCAATCAGAAGTAATGCTCAGTGCTTCTTTTTTTTTTTGCTAAGCAGACATTAAATTGTTGTTTTTCATGGTACAAATTACTTTTGGTGAATATTAGTAACAAGTGTCAGCTCATTTTATTATTATTATTATTATTATTATTAACCAGATTTATATTTGACAGTGAAAGAATAGAATAAAGTTGTATATGATTTTAATTTGTAATATATATATATATATATATATATATATATATATATATATATATATATATATATATATATATATATATAAACACAATTAAAGACATTTCAGGCGATCCCATTTAAACTCCAGTCGACCCCACCTGGGGTCCCGATCCCAAGGTTGGAAAAAATTGGAGGACCAAACCTGCCAAAATGATTAAATACAAATAAATAAATATAAGTGGGGGGAGAAATACACAAGTTAAAATATAAATACATCATTTAATTAAAAAAAATGCAAAAATACAAAGATCTTTTCCAAAAAATAAAAATAGATTGACGAATAAACGTGGAAATAAAAAAGAAAATACAAATATAATTATTTTTATTCACTTATATTTTAGAATTAAATGAATGAATAAACATAAAAAGGAAAATTAAATACAAATAAATAAGTGGGGGAAAAACAAAAGTTAAAATATAAATACATCATTAAGTAAATAAATGCAAAATAAAAATGTTCAAAAATTAAATATAGATTGATAAATAAAAGTGGAAATAAAAAAGAAAATACAAATATAATTTATTTTTTATTTTATCTTAACTTTTATTTATTTATTCATTTATTTTATACAAAACAAAAATTTGTATTCTTTTGATTTTTACTTTTATTTCTTAATTCATTTATTTTAAATTTTGGCAGGTTTGGTCCTCCTTAGAAAACCAATGGCCTCACGAGATCTCGGTGGTGCGTTCAGGGTCCATGGGACACCAGCCAATTGCTATGAATTTTACTCAAAAGCGGACAGAACGTGAAAAGTGGTCATGTGCGTGGTAAAACGTTTCACCCTACGTACATTTTATATTTATATGTCATAAAACCTTTAGAGAGACATTATTAAAGGTATTGTAGACAATGTTTTGCTTCCGGGTGGATCATCAAGACTATTGGTCCTCCTAATTGTCAATCATGTTTACTAAAGGCCGTCGTACGTGCTCGTGCCCGGTGCGCACCGGGTCCTTTGAAAATAGATTTTCACTTACCGGTGGCGAGTCTGACATAGTGGGAAAAGTGCAAATCTTCTTTTGTAAGGTAAGCTTGTATGACCGATGTCCACACCAACTTGTAAACAGAGCTGTGCACGAGGAAAACGGGGCTCGTGCACGCTCTCCCGCACACGTAGGAGTGTTGCGCATGCGTATTTTTTTTCAAAATGTGGAGAGGGCGTTTCTTTTTCAAACATCGTCCACAATACCTTTAATGCTCACAAAAAAAAAAAAAACACACATTGTATCTTTAAAAGTTGTCTTCGTGTTTAGGTAAAGTTGCGTTGCAGTTATGGAAATGAGGAGGTTGCGGCATTTAAATTCACCTACTGAACTTTAACGTTCTTAGTGAGCAGCGAGAGACGTTGAGAGGAGAGCTGTGAACATCTGTGAGCATTTTTGAGCTGAGAAAGGAGAGAAAACTACAAAACACAGAGAAAAGTCATCAGTAAACCTCTACAGGACCAGGACTAGAACTTCAGAAGAGACTTTTAAGACCCGGACACCAGAAAAATAGACCATGGCCCTGGGTGTGGCACAATGTAAGACCTGTTGTAATTATGCTCATCTGATAGATCTTATTTAATCATTTTAGCACTAAAAATTTAAACATGTTATGATTTATATTCTAGGTCTGTTTAAATCAGGTTTGGGACCTAAAACGTTTATATTTCACATTATAGGCCGACATAAAATGGTTTTAACATAACAATATATAATCAAGAAATGCTGATTTATCATGTGTTACTCTTGCTTTTGTAATATTTTTACTCTGATGTGACACTTGCTCAGACTGTTTTACGATGGAGCATTGTAAGGCAAGGCCAATTTATTTGTATAGCGCATTTCATACTCAAGGCAACTCAATGTGCTTTACATGATAAAACATTCAATTGTTTAAAATCAATAAGAACATTTAAAATCATCATTAAAATCAATTAAAATCATCAACAAACACATTACATAAACAACATGACCAAAAATCTCTCTCTCAATCATATGCAGTAGAGAAAAAAAGTGCCTTTAAAGGGATAGTTCGCCTATTTAAGACATGACGTTGTATACAATCCTCACCAGCACTATAGTGCATACACATTGTCTCACTCAGTGGTCACCTCCCTGGTCCGAGTTCTGGCCGCTTGAAGATGTTCAAGAAAGTAGTCCCGGTTAGTTTCCGGGGCCACAAAACTGTGCGTTTTTAAAAGAAAAAAATATATCCGTTTGAAAGCTTGATTCATTTACATCACAAAACCGCCCACAAAAAAAATTCATACCTCCAGTTTTAATCGGCACTATTTTCTCTTCCTTTTCCATCAATCCGCGCTGCCGTCACAGGTGCTTTTACCTCACAGGTGTTTGCTTTTTTATAACATTTATAAAGTATTTATTTTGAATGAATTAATCATGACTCCATTTAGTTGGCGAGCAATAAAAATTTGTCAAGTTTTGGTAAAAATTGGTCAACACTCTAAATTAAGACTGAAAACATTATGGCATCTATAATTAACTATGGCAAGGTTTGGATTTTATTTACTACTCAAACCATGACTCAGCAACAACAGTATGCATCTAAACTAACGTGTACACTACAAATTAATATTATTTATTATACAGTTTATATTGTAGTGTTTTTAAGTGGCCTGAAAGGCACTTTTTAAATAAAAGTAATTATTATTGATTACATTAATGGGGTCAGAGGGTGGAGCTTAAAACCACAAAATCAAGAGTGTCAAACTTATCAGAAATCATTCATTTAGGTTTTAGGTTTAGGTTGGAAAAGGAGAGATACAGATAAATATTTTATATGTCTGGCCCTGATGTGAAATGAGGTTGACACCCCTGGTTTAATAAAAACGATTCTCACTATGCAACAAATTGAGAACGACGACCAGGGTTGACCCACTACAGAGTTGATGGACATCCAGGGTTGGTCCACTACAGAGTTGATGGACATCCAGGGTTGGTCCACTACAGAGTTGTCGGACATACAGGGTTGGTCCACTACAGAGTTGACGGACATCCATGGTTGGTCCACTACAGAGTTGACGGACATCCATGGTTGGTCCACTACAGAGTTGACGGACATCCATGGTTGGTCCACTACAGAGTTGACGGACATCCATGGTTGGTCCACTACAGAGTTAACGGACATCCATGGTTGGTCCAATACAGAGTTGACGGACATCCATGGTATGTCCACTACAGAGTTGACGAACATCCATTGTTGGTCCACTACAGAGTTGACGGACATCCAGGGTTGGTCCACTACAGAGTTGGCGGACATCCAGGGTTGGTCCACTACAGAGTTGGCGGACATCCAGGGTTGGTCCACTACAGAGTTGACGGACATCCAGGGTTGGTCCACTACAGAGTTGACGGACATCCAGGGTTGGTCCACTACAGAGTTGACGGACATCCATGGTTGGTCCACTACAGAGTTGACGGACATCCAGGGTTGGTCCACTACAGAGTTGACGGACATCCATGGTTGGTCCACTACAGAGTTGACGGACATCCATGGTTGGTCCACTACAGAGTTGACGGACATCGATGGGTGACCCACTACAGAGTTGACGGACATCCAGGGTTGGTCCACTACAGAGTTGACGGACATCCAGGGTTGGTCCACTACAGAGTTGACGGACATCCATGGTTGGTCCACTACAGAGTTGACGGACATCCAGGGTTGGTCCACTACAGAGTTGACGGACATCCATGGTTGGTCCACTACAGAGTTGACGGACATCCATGGTTGGTCCACTACAGAGTTGACGGACATCCATGGTTGGTCAACTACAGAGTTGACGGACATCCAGGGTTGGTCCACTACAGAGTTGACGGACATCCAGGGGTGACCCACTACAGAGTTGACGGACATCCAGGGTTGGTCCACTACAGAGTTGACGGACATCCATGGTTGGTCCACTACAGAGTTGACGGACATCCATGGTTGGTCCACTACAGAGTTGACGGACATCCATGGTATGTCCACTACAGAGTTGACGAACATCCATGGTTGGTCCACTACAGAGTTGACGGACATCCAGGGTTGACCCACTACAGAGTTGACGGACATCCAGGGGTGACCCACTACAGAGTTGACGGACATCCAGGATTGGTCCACTACAGAGTTGACGGACAATCCAGGGTTGACTCACTACAGAGTTGACGGACATCCAGGGGTGACCCACTACAGAGTTGACGGACATCCAGGGTTGGTCCACTACAGAGTTGACGGACATCCAGGGTTGGTCCACTACAGAGTTGACGGACACCCAGGGTTGGTCCACTACAGAGTTGATGGACATCCAGGGTTGGTCCACTACAGAGTTGACCGACATCCAGGGGTGACCCACTACAGAGTTGACGGACATCCAGGGGTGACCCACTACAGAGTTGACGGACATCCATTGGTGACCCACTACAGAGTTGACGGACATCCAGGGGTGACCCACTACAGAGTTGACGGACATCCAGGATTGGTCCACTACAGAGTTGACGGACAATCCAGGGTTGACTCACTACAGAGTTGACGGACATCCAGGGGTGACCCACTACAGAGTTGACGGACATCCAGGGTTGGTCCACTACAGAGTTGACGGACATCCAGGGTTGGTCCACTACAGAGTTGACGGACACCCAGGGTTGGTCCACTACAGAGTTGACGGACATCCAGGGTTGGTCCACTACAGAGTTGACCGACATCCAGGGGTGACCCACTACAGAGTTGACGGACATCCAGGGGTGACCCACTACAGAGTTGACGGACATCCATTGGTGACCCACTACAGAGTTGACGGACATCCAGGGGTGACCCACTACAGAGTTGACGGACATCCAGGGGTGACCCACTACAGAGTTGACGGACATCCAATTAGGACGTGACTCTGTAAATCAGGACGTTTGGGCAGCCTACCGAGGTCACACAGCAGCCGTTGCAGTTCAGAAAAAATGAGTAACTGCATCTACAGCTTTAGTAGGTTTGGTCAATCAAAGGTAATGAGCATCACCTGCTGTAACACGTGCTGCTGCTGCACCAACGTCATCTACTCACTCTCATGCTGCGTTCATTGACGCTCTGAACTCTGCATTTTGGGTTTGAAACTCTGACTTCAGTGTAGCAGACGCAACACGTCCAAAATATCTCTCAAACATGGCTTAACGGAATAATATTAACAATAAAGGTAATACTGTTTATGTGTTTAAAACTGTATTTATTCAGAATAGTCATTTTTTGTATTTGTCCAACAAAGCAAGGCAACAATATGGAGCACATTTTTTCAAGTAAGGCACCAAAACATGGAAAAATGGCACAAATTAAAATAATAAAAATGAGTATTAAAATAAGAGGCTTTATAATTGCATTTTAAAATCATGAAAACAGCTCAATTATAATGGAAATTATATAACACAGTGTTTTTCAACCTTGGGGTCGTGATTCCATGTAGGGTCGCCTGAAATGTCTAGTAGTTGATTAAAAAAACAAATAATACTTTTAAAATGATTGTTCTTTTTTAAATTAAAACACAACCCAGACACGTCTCACCTGTGAGGGATGCGGGGGATGCGACACCCACACTTTTATGAAAACAAAAGTGAATCCCCTCACTTTTTACAGAGGGATTCATTGTTGAACACAGATTGGTTCAGTTAGATTGATTGAATGGTGATCAAGTCATTCACTTGATGCTGTTCTGAGAAGATAAACAAAGAGTTCACAGTGATGAGTATGTGACAAAAAATGAGTAAGGTGGCAAAGAATGGTTCAAAAGTGGCAAAAACTTTGGCAAGAAATTAATAAAAAGTGACTAAAATGGGCCAAAAGCAGTCAAGAGTGGCCAAAAAAAAAAGAAATGACATTAAAGGAAACAGGTGTTATGGAATGGCAAAAGGAAGTTAAATCTGAAAAAACTAAAAAGTATCAACATTTTGGGAAAATGGACAAAAATGGGACAAAGGAAGTTGCAAAATGTCCAAAGAAAAAGGGATTAAAAAAGTTTCCCCTTTAAAGGTTATCTGGGGAATCATTATTAAAATGATAAAGAGCCACATGTTGAGAATCACTGACTTAATAACAGCTTTATCATGTTTTAGTAAAATAATTTAATAAACTAAATTCGGTGATGACGGTTGCCCTACCCTTAACCTACCCAAGTAATCTGTAAACAAAGTAAATGTTGTAAATCATTTCCTAATGTTTTTTTTTTTTTTTTTAAATTTAAGTCATTTTAAGAAGTGTTTGTATGAAAAAGGAAATAAAAAAGTACAAACAACGCACAAAAGAACAGCACAAATAGGCAGAATGACAGAAAAATGAGCAAAAGGAACAACAAAAATACACAAAATGAGAGAAGAATAGACTGAATGTCAAAATAAATCACCTAAATAACTTTAAAAACACACAAACAACAACAGAAACACACAGTCTGATAGTTGTGTCCTATTAAGTTACACAAAATGATACCGAGAGCTGCATGTGCATGTATGACACTAAAATTTGATTTTATTATGTCGCTATTGTCTGAACATGAGCAACTCTAAGATATTTAAATGTAATAAAATAATACATTTCTATCATTTCACTGTTCAGCATTTCAACTGGGAATCCCAATTATGGTTAAAGAAAAATACTGACCACACCATTAAGGAATGTGATCTAATATAAGGAAAGAAATGTCTTCAAATGTTTCAAAGTTTGAATAAAAGCTGTCAGTAGTGCAATACTTTGATTCTCCTGCAGGTGTCGCTTCAGGCTTGTTGTTGACACACAGCTTTGTACTGTCTGTCCCTCATTTATATCAAATATAAAGTTTGTCCACACATCTGCTCTTCTTTGTGCTCCGAGGTTTGACCTTTTGACCTTCCCAACTAGTCCGTACTTTAATCTGATTGGATTTCATCCCAGATGTCACCATGTAACCATTCCATTCCAATCACCATTTGTTGTTGTCCATTCAATTGGAAAGTCAACAATATTTGCAGGGTTTACAGTTTCCCCATCATTATTTCACTTTTAATCACAATTTGGTGAAAGAATTCTAAATTTTTCCAAAATTCAGCAATTATCCTCAAAATATTTCACCAATATTATGAATGTAAATAAAAATTAGTCATAAAATCCAGTAAATGTAAAGTGAAGATCCTGCAGGGACTGATATCTGTTAATTATTGCTTGAATATTGTCCGTGCCTTCCATACTTTACATATTATTTAAACATAGAAGTATAAACTTAGACACATTAATGATGAAATTACTGGTTTTTGCTCCAAAAAATGTGTGTCCTACTTGAGATTACACTGAGCCGTTTTCCGAACTAAAATGAGTTTGACACAGTTTAAGGAATTTAGTGGAAAAGCAGAAGGTTTTGGAATTGGAAACATTTTGAAAATGGTGATGAACTGGTTTGTTTAAAAGAACCTGTACTTGGTGTAGTTTGAGTTCATGTGGGAAAATGCTGTATTTAGGAATAATCATGGTGCTTTTTATCTACATTTCAATGGATGAGAACAAGTTATTTACAACAAAGTTTTTATTGTTATGTCAAATATGGTAATATCATGTATGACAGCATGTTTTAAACAGACTAACATGGTGCATAGAATCAGTCATTAACACATTATAAAACAACATTCAGTCATTTAACAGAAACAATATACAAAGAACTGATTATTCTTTAAAAAATGATTGATTTTTAAATGAAAACACAAACGTTATCATTTATATCACATCTTACGCTGAACGTCATGTAACAATAATGAATACTTACACTCTTATTCATCCTAACAGTCTATTAATCACCACGTTGATGTAATAAAAGATCAATAATACACAATATCCACAGTAAATATGTATTCAGACATGTGTATTGGTGTTATTGATCTCCATTCTGCTGATCAGTTCAGTCACTAACTGCTGTACAGTAGAAGATCACAGCTGTCCCACCTCCATCCCACCTTCATGGTTCACACTCTCAGTGTCCTCGTAGCTTTCCCCCACCTGAAGGAAACCAATCAGTAGCTTTATTAGAATCTAATTCAACAATAGGTTCCATTAATCAATCAATCTGGAAACCAAACTAAACACCAAAAAGGATCAAACCGTTAACGTTGATCAGGGTTGGGCTCAATTACATTTTTCACTTACAATTAACTTTTCAATCACCCATGTTCAATTACAATTCAATTACCATTACAGTGACCAGCATTTTTTCTAATTACAATTAAATCACAATTATTCTTTATTCTCAGAAAGTCAATTACAATTATGTTCTTAAGTTCAATTACAATTAATCACAATGACTGAGCCTGAAATAAATAACCTAATAAAAGTTAACCTTCCTCTTGTGTTAGCTTTCTGTTAGCATCTCTAATGCTAACAGGTCCTAAATCAGCTGTAAAATACACTAAAAACTAATATCTATCATCTAATTTATTTCTTATCTATTGGTTTCTTTGTTAGGATTCATAATCAATAAAATTATAGGTTTTAATATTTATGGTGTGGGTGTCTGAGCCTTTTTATGTCTCAGTATACCCCTAAATTTCATTTTTTAAATGGTAACATATGTGTAGAACTGTACATAGAACTGTAACATGGTTCCCCAGTTTTGTGTTAAATTATAATTGACAATATTTCTAGAATTTTATAAGTGAAAAAAACAAATAAGGAACAAAATAATGTGTTTTGTTAGGCATAGATCTTCTAATAAGAACATTTCAAAGGTTTTAGACCATATTTGTAAAAACAGGAGGATTCCTTTAAAGCTGCTGACGTTTCTTGCATTGCATTGTGGGATGTGGAGTCCCGTAACGATTGCATAGAAGTTTTTTTTTGTTTTTTTACTTCATTCTTATTGTGATTTCTTGTGTTTGGCCCCAAAAACTCTACCAAAGTACCTTCCCAACACATTTCTGGTGTTTTCACTCAAACTCTTGGCCAAACTATGGAGGATGTTTCATTTGGGGCTTACAAAGAAAAATCCAAATCTGGCCAAAATGTAACATGTTGCAGAGGGAAGTGATGTCACAGGGAACATCTGGAACAAACTAGAACAAAAATGGAGCCTAGCTAATCACTGTCCTCCTTGTCTGGCAAAGAAACACAAGAAATCCCAGGAAGAATGAAGTAAAAAGACTTTTTTACGTTCATCTACAGGCCTCCACATTCCATTTTTGTTCTTCTCATAAATACACATATACTGGCATGAATTGATCATCTCTCTTATGGAAGACACCAGTTAGTCTTTATAGGTCCAGATTTAACCTGGACCTGATCCTTCTTTATAGGTCCAGGCCTATTGGTCTACTATTGTGTCACTGATGAATCCCTTCATCAGTTCAACACACACTTCAACATCAACTCATTGATTCATGTCTCAGGTGTGTGATTCCTTGTTGGGGATCAGAGAGAGGACAAAAACCCTAAGGCCACAGTGGGTTGCCACGACAACTTCTGGAGCCGTGCTCATTCCTGAAAATAAAGTGAAGTAGAGATTAGCGACACAGTCTAAGCAACACACTGTAAATACAGTGAGAAAAGCTTGTATTTGATCTGTTGGGCTTCATAAGAGAGGAGTGACTGTAACTTTCAATGAGCTCCGTTAACAAGTTTTAGACTGAGTCAGCACTTTTTGCCTGTTTGGCACCTGGTGACATTTTTGTAACTCTTTTCATTTTCATTACACGTGGGTTTCTCCCTGTCTGTGATTGGGAGAAAAGGGAGATTTGTGAGAATATGGCGTCTAACTGCATGTGCTAAGGTTACGTAAGTATTGGATATTTGCCTGTAGGTAATCAGATTACTATAGGATCATTATGAGGGGACTTACAGTATGTTTGTAAATGCTTGCACACACATTAAAGCACATTGCACAGAATGTAGTGGATATCTGGACAGTTGGTGATAAAGAGGAACTGTGGACTGATCCCTAAACAGCTCTGAATGTACTGTAGACCAGTGGTTTTCAACCTTTGTAGCCCACGACCTCCAAAATAAAGGTTCCATAGAGCGGGGACCCCCACTGTAGCTGAAGGTGGTTGAACACAGACATGAACATTGAAGAACAGTCATGTGGAGACAGGTCCATCTATAAGGGGGAATAAAGGAGAGATTTTTGGGGTCCATCGATAAAGTCAGTAAAATGATGGTTTATAACAATGTTCTATGAATCTGTGATAACCACATTTATTTATTCATTTTAATAATATCGAAATCGTTAGCCTCTGCTAAATAACTTAGCCTCTGTTAACTAGCTTAGCCTCTGCTAACTAGCTTAGTCTCTGCTAACTAGCTTAGCCTCTTCTAAATAGCTTAGCCTCTTCTAAATAGCTTAGCCTCTACTAACTAGCTTAATCTCTGCTAACTAGCTTAGCCTCTGATAACTAGCTTAGTCTCTACTAAATAGCTTAGCCTCTACTAACTAGCTTAATCTCTGCTAACTATCTTAGCCTCTGATAACTAGCTTAGTCTCTACTAAATAGCTTAGCCTCTACTAACTAGCTTAATCTCTGCTAACTAGCTTAGCCTCTGATAACTAGCTTTGTCTCTACTAAATAGCTTAGCCTCTGCTAACTATCTTAGTCTCTATTAACAAGCTTAGACTTTGCTCAGTAGCTTAGTCTCTGTTAACTACTTTAATCTCTGCTAAATAGCTTAGCCTCTGCAAACTAGCTTAGACTTTGCTAAATAGCTTAGTCTCTGCTAACTAGCTTAATCTCTGCTAACTATCTTAGCCTCTTCTAACTAGCTTAGTATCTGCTAACTAGCTTAGCCTCTGCTAAATAGCTTTGCCTCTGCTAACTAGCTTAATTTCTGCTAACTAGCTTAGCCTCTGCTAACTAGCTTAGTCTCTGCTAAATAACTTAGCCTCTGCTAACTAGCTTAGTCTCTGCTAACTACCTTAGCCTCTTCTAAATTGCTTAGCCTCTTCTAAATAGCTTAGCCTCTACTAACTAGCTAAATCTCTGCTAACTAGCTTAGCCTCTGATAACAAGTTTAGTCTCAACTAAATAACTTAGCCTCTGCTAACTAGCTTAGTCCCTGCTAACTAGCTTAGCCTCTGCTAACTTGCTTAAAATCTGCTAACTATCCTAGCCTCTGCTAACTAGCTTAATCTCTGCTAACTAGCTTTGCCTCTGCTAACTAGCTTAGTCTCTACTAAATAGCTTAGCCTCTACTAACTAGCTTAATCTCTGCTAACTAGCTTAGCCTCTGATAACAAGTTTAGTCTCAACTAAATAGCTTAGCCTCTGCTAACTAGCTTAGTCCCTGCTAACTAGCTTTGCCTCTGCTAACTAGCTTAATCTCTGCTAACTAGCTTAGCCTCTGCTAACTAGCTTAATCTCTGCTAACTAGCTTAGCCTCTGCTAACTAGCTTAATCTCTGCTAACTAGCTTTGCTTCTGCTAACTAGCTTAGTCTCTGCTATATAGCTTAGTCTCATAGTTGTTGTTGAGCATTACAGCTTCACCAGCGCTGAACTCGGAGGAAAATACATGACGAAGGCAATGTTCTTCTTTAGCCTCTTTGGCATATTTATTTGTTACACACTTGCACTGAACATTCTCAACATCCAAGGCGCAAAAGAGAGGAAGAAAAAAAAACTTTTGGGCGCGCTCACAAACCCTGAGCGTGATGACGCAGCATGCGTCCCTGACCAAAAAAAACTTGCGCCACATAGTGGTGAGAGTTAAACACTTCTTCTGTCTTGGTAACATATAGACAACATGAGTACACAAATGAATATCTCTTAACAGTTGTCTTTGTCACATTTTATATGAAATTAGTAATTAATTATGCACATTGATAAATATTATACATGATATGAGTGATAACACGTGTTAAACAATAGATGTACCTTACTATTTTTACTTTGGTGTACCATGGGTACATAAAGTTAGTGAACCACTGTCCTAAGGTACAGAGGTTTCATATTTAGAAATAATGTAAAATTAATGGTTCTCACAGAAACTAGATTGTGTTCTGGGTTCTTATAATTTCAATTAAATGTTTATTTTGTGTTTTTCTATGAAATAAGTAAAGTGAGATTACACATATATGTGATGGGGAACAAGTAGGGGATTTTATTTCTGTTTGGGTTTATTGTGGTGTGGCTTTTTGATTTGCATGTTGTGTGCTTTTATTGTGGTTCTTTTTGGTTGCATATTTTGGACACTGCCCCTTTTAGCCTGTTGCCCCTAGCAACCCCAACAGCTGTCACTTTTGGCTAATCAATGGCCCCCTGCAATTGAACACACCTGCGACGCATCAGACCTGACTATAAATAGGAGGGCACAGAAGACAACGAGGCACGCGAAACGGGGACGAGAGACGCGGACAACAAACGAGCCTTGCCGAGGGAGAGAGCGGACGCCCTGGGGGCGTGTCGGCTGTGGGTTCGTTGGAATGCGGACGACCGACGAGCCTTGCCGAGGGAGAGAGCGGACGACAGACGAGCCTTGCCGAGGAAGAGAGCGGATGCCCTAGGGGCGTGTCGGCTGTGGGTTCGTTGGAACGCGGACGACCGACGAGCCTTGCCGAGGGAGAGAGTGGACGCACACCTGATTGGAAGCCCTGGAGCACACAGCAGACCCCGCGAGCTACCGACGCGAATCTACAGTAGAGGCAGGGGAGACCCTGCCTTGCCTGTAAGTATACAGACGCCCTAGGGGGGTGTCGGCTGTGGGTTCGTGGGGACGTGGCGCTGTGTGCTGGCTGTGTCATTTTGTGACAGGGAGGATCGAGACCCAGGAGCTGCGGTTGTCCACCAGAGCGGCCTGGACGTGCAAGCGGAGCGAGACGGAGACCGTACCCCGACGCAAAACTACAGTGCCTGAGAGGTCCCTGAAATTGGATGAGCTGCGGTATTTACGCACGGTGCCCGGACTGGTCTATACTGCCCTCTCTGGATAATATTTTAGTCTGGTATTCTATGGTTGTTTTAATAGTGTGGTGCGACTCTTTTAGACTTGCAAATATTAAATGGTTAACGTGCATCCACTGTCTTCTCTTTATTGGGCCAGTTGCTCTCACTATATTGGGTTTTAATATTTTATTGGTTTGACCAATTTAATCGATTTAGTATTTCTAAAAACCCACTCGGTACCATTACATATATATTTTACATGATTATCTATAAATAAATAGTTTTTATAAGACTTTTTCCTGTTTCATTTTGTACAGTTTAGAAGTTTACTAACATAATTTCACTAATTTAATGTTGTCTTTCTATTATTACACCTACAACCAATACATGTTGTTCTCTAACTAACATGTGCTATTGTTAACAGATTGTGCTCAGGGATTCAAACCAGTGTAGATTCAGAGATACCAGTACACCTGTGTGGCAGGTACAGCCTTGTGCAGCCACTTGGCAGCTCTACCGTACCAGACGGCCCACTACTCCCAGCTGAGGATTACATCTGTTCTCCCAGTGTTCAGCTGTACAGAGACTGAACAGAAGTGGTACAAACAACTTGGATTTTTATTTTTTAAAATAAATATTTTTTGAATACACAATCAATTATTTTGAGTACCATGTGTCTTTAAATTTACAATGTAATGTCATATACAAGATATAAATGATAATTTTCAGGGGAAATGGTTTCCTCAGTGCAGCAGCTTCCTGCTAATGGCTGCCTGGAGGAGTTAGGAAAAGGCCATCACGTTTGTTTTGACAATCAGACACACTTCCACTAGGTGACGTAATAATCTGACGGTGGTGAAGGTTAGTGACGTCTGTCGTGATGAAAAATCTACACATTTCCTAAAATGGACTAAAAGATCATTTCTAACACTTTCCACTGATATAATGTCATAAATCACAGGTTTGAATGTAAATCAAATGAAAAGAGGTTACCATGGCTACGAGGAACTAAAGGTAAACTAAAAGAACGTCACATTGAGAATAGTTGATCACACTCACCTTCTACTCACTAATATGAATTATGTTGAATAAAACATCATGTGGATAAAAATGTCTCTGATCCTTTTTCTAGAACCACAGACTGTCTGTTTTATGTCAGTTATAATCTGATAATATGTCTATATATAATAATATATGGGTTTTAGATTATTTATTTAAAGTTGTTCATATTATTGCATTGATAACTTACATGATCTATGTTACTTTTCGGTCATCGTGAGTTTCCGTAAAAACCCTGGTGTGTGTTTCTTTTTTCCTGAGCTTAAAGAGAACTTGGACGCTCTTTATCATGGCTCCGACTTAAACACTTCCAGGGGTGAAGGAACAGTGGATAGGAAAGGAGATAGGCAAGGAGATAGGAGGGAATATTAGGACACAACCAGAGAGTAGCAACAACTCGTTCACTCCAATGGTTGTTTTATTTACAGCAATGGCGGCTCATTGAGCCTCACATTTAGTCCTTGAAGTGATCAGTTTATCATTGTAGTACATTGAAGCTACAGTAGATTAGACAGTCTGTGATGCACTTTAGAACTTTTGAGATTGAAATCACACAGAAGTTTAAAATAGAACAACAATGTTGAAATTAAATTATACTAAACTAAACGAGGAACTATACTTAATACTATAAGTAATATAGGCTATTACTGTATTATGCAAGTTGTTATACTAATCATGTAATATTGTTAGAGTGTAAGTGACCTACTGTAGGAGCACAGGGAGCAGTGATGTCACAGGACTGGTTTCATATGATGGAGCATCAACAGTCCATGATGAGTCATGAAAACATGACATGGTGTGTTTCAAATGTGTATTATACTGTGATATTACATTAGATATCATACTGATCATTTTATATGAATTATATTAGTAATCACACCTATTCTATGTAATAATTTCACACTACTACTGCTGTGATGCTGCATGGTGAGGACCAATGATGCTGCATGGTGAACACCAATGATGCTGCATAGTGAGGACCAGTGATGCTGCACGGTGAGGACCAATGATGCTGCAGGTCAGGATGGCTGAAGAAGTGATGTTCTGTTAGGTTGCAGAGTAGTGATGCTGGCTGTGTGCATCAGTGCATAATAATTAAGTATATTTTTATACATGTATAAACATAATAAATGTGTTTTCAATGTGTCCGGTCTGGATGTGGTGTTTTTTAATGACACCTTTTTTAAAGAAAATTGAAAAAAATTCAAAGCAATACATACTGTATACAATACATATAAACACATTTTTAAACAATGTTTTCATTAATACAAATTTATGTTAGGGAAAAAAAAACTGTTTATGGAACTACATAAACATATATTGTATATACACATACATATGATGGTGTACGTATAAATATTGTCAATCAATGCAGTTATTGAGGACAAATTACCAAAAATCCCAGATATGTCAATGGATTCAAATTGCCCACCACTAACTTCTGGAACAAACTGAGTTTACATGAATCATGTGATGGTCAAGCATTTTGGACTTTGTCGTACCAAAGCAGTGACCCCCAACAGAATCTGTATCCCCTGCTGTGGGAGCGCGCATGAAGGGCGGAGCTACAATTCTGTGTTTAGATATCAGTTTAGCTTATTATTAAAACTAAATGTGGATTGTTACGATCATGCTTTGATTATTAAAGATGAATAATTATTTATGGTTTCTTTTTTAACATATGATAATTAAATGTTATTTTCAGAACATCTAATTTCAATTTAATCCAAATATAACAACAAAACCATGTACGTAAACAGAGACAAAACTGATATAATCCAGACAGTAAGATTAACATTAAAGAGACAGTTTTAGCTAAATACAAAAAATATAAATCGTTAACAAATAAAAATAATTATATTTTAAATATTAAACCTAATACACATTAACACTAGAAGTCCCACAGAGGTGTCAAATGAACTTTTTACCTATAAAACCCAGAGAGGTGTCATTTGACCCAAAGAGAACACAAAAATTATTTATTTTTAATGACAGTGTGGTGTGAGAAATGTGCAAAAGAACAACTCTGATTTGTTTTCAATGGTTTTTATTTGTGTAAAAAAAAAAAAAAAAAACAAATAAAAATAATGATAATAACAAAGCAACTGTGCACATATTTAGAAGAATCTCCTTCATCCTTTTATTGAGACTCGTGACATACTTGGCACTGCCACGGTATCTCTCTCCTACATTTGCCACATGTGTATTTGTGGCAATGAACACATCGCACAGTTGCGCGATTGCTCTTGCAGCAATGGTTGATCTGACACTTAGCCCTTTTCCCAGGGCCAGGTGTAGGCGGTTGTTGTTGGCGCAGTTGCTCTTTGAGTGCCTTCTTTTCACTCACATGAGAGTTAGCCAACTCTCTTGCTAGCTGAACCAGGAAGTCCACCCGTCTCTCCTGCACCCCGGTGCATGCTTGATAAAGCAGATGTGCATTGAGTGCCGCCATGTTGATCATGTTGTAGAACACGGCGACTGGCCATCGCCGTGTTCCTGTGCGCACACTGTACTCCCGCACCATCTGGTCCATCACATCC
Source organism: Gouania willdenowi (assembly GCF_900634775.1). Lineage (NCBI taxonomy): Eukaryota > Metazoa > Chordata > Actinopteri > Blenniiformes > Gobiesocidae > Gouania > Gouania willdenowi. The sequence goes on along the minus strand of NW_021144933.1, from coordinate 1,346 downwards.
ACTCCGCACTTTGTGGTGTTGTATTGGGTGATGGTGTTTGGCTTCCTTTTGATGGTTTCCTCAGTCTCAACCACGCTGTGCATGCTGCTGAGAATGTAGACGGTCTTTTTTCGTTTGGGCGCATACACCGTCAGCGTGGCACCAGTGGTGGAAAACACCTAAAAAAGAAGAAATTGTTGTTATTATAGCGGTTTTAAACACAATGACACACTCAGAGGTGTTGATGGAATAAAAAGACCAACAACATACCTGAGTGGTGAATTCCTTGCGGTCCATCTTTCTAGTTGACTGAAAAATTTCCCGGCGAATCTTGTTGACTGTCCCGAGGATGGTGGTTTTCCGGCTGAGCAGTCGTTGTGCAAGTGTCAGTGATGTAAAGAAATTGTCCGTGGTGACCGTCCTGCCTTTGTCCATAAATGGTTCCATCAGCTTCATCACCACACTCTCAGAAAGTCTCTCCTCACTGGGACGACTGGGGTCCTTTCCAAGATATGGGAGGACATTGCAGATGTACTTTGTTTTCAAATCACAAGCCACCCAAAACTTTATGCCAAATTTGTCGGGTTTTGTTGCAATGTACTGCAGGAAACAGCAGCGAGTCTTCGATGGGAAAAGCTGTTCATCAATTGTGATGTGTCGACCAGGGTTGTAGCATGTGATGCCGTTGGTAACAAACGATCCCCACACATCCGAAATTGCAGCAAACTTATCTGTCTGCACTCGCTCACTGCGCGTAAACATGTCATCAAATCGTAGGTGACGCATGATGTCTTGGAAACGGTTTCGTGACATAATTCCAGTGATAAGTGGGTTTCCCAGGCATGCTGACCAGCTGTCACGCAGAGATGGAACCTTGGTCACCCCCCTCAAAATAATAACAGAAATAAATGCCATTAGTTCATGGAGGATCATGAACCAGTCCGTCTGCTCCGTTTGCCGTGCATGCTGAATAGTCCATTCTTGAATGGGACGGAGCATGCCAACAGTAATGAAACAGAGGAAGCTCTGAAGGCGACTCCTGATTCTTCTTCTGGCCTTTGCTGTTGGCTCTCCATCTGCAGCGTACGGTTCCATTGGAGTGAAACGGAGAATTGTACCCACATGTTCTTCATGCCACACTGTGCCCTCTTTCGCCGTCTCTGTTGGCTCACTCTCCAACCGAGCTCTCTTTTCCAGATGAGGAGCGGTCTCGTCATCTGCAATGTGAAGAAATTCAAATTATTCTTTTGTTTGTTTTTAAATAAAAATAAAGTCAGGAAATGAAAATAGGATGTTTGGGAAATCTAACCTGAAGACAGCTCAGAGTCCGAATCCGAATTTGGCTGAAGGTTTATGTCCTCTCCATC
>NW_021144932.1:0-36657 GCF_900634775.1 Gouania willdenowi | reverse complement strand
GATGAACGTCTCCTAGCAACATGCTCTGCAGATGAAACACTGAGTCGCTCCCTCAGATTTGTTACTTTATTGATTTTTATCCTACACGTTTCTTTGAAACCAAACCAAGTGTTTGCATTTAGATTTTTCAACGGCTTCTTGTGGGAATTTTGTGTCCTGACTGACAGGAATGTGCTGATTTTAGATTTCAGCTCAGCAGTTTGGTTTCATCATTGAGCTTACGTAAACTTCACATCCCACCATCTACAAAGTCTTTATATTTTCTCTTCACACTACCATAGGGTATTGTTTTATTAAAACAGTGGTTCCCAGCCTTTTTTGGGTCGTGACCTCATTTTGATATGAGTCTCTGGTGACCCGAAAGACTTTTTTTTCTTTCTAGAATTCGTTTTCCATCATGTTTGTTGCAAATACAGAGCAGTCAGGATTGGTGACACGTTTTACCAGCTCAGATTTAGATTTTTTAAAACTGCATTTAATTTTTATATTAATATTTATAATGCCCCGCAATTCTGAAATAGGACAAAGTGGGTCTGAAAATGGATGGATGCATGGATAGATTCATATTTATTGATAGAATACAGTTGTTTAAGATCGTTTTGTTTTATATTCAAAAACAATAATAATTCATTAATGTTCAAAATTTGTGTTTTAATCAGTAATTATTTTATTTTTATCAAATACTAGACATTTCAGGTGACCCCATTTAAAATCCAGGGTCCTGACCCCAATGTTGTAAAGCACTGATGTAAAAAAAATAAAATAATGTGGCTTCAACATTTAAAAACAGATTGAATACAATCTGTTAATGCCTTTATAATAATGACACTTTAAGAACACCACTTTTCTCCTTTTGTGTGTGTATTCAGGTGAAGCTGTGGTGTTTATGTGATCCTGACCAGGAGCAGCTCAGCAGTCCAGACCTCACCCTGCATCCAGGACTTGGCAGGCTGGAGCTGCTGCTCTTCCATCCCACCTCCTCAGGTGTGTTGGCTGTAGGCACCACCAGATCTCCTCTGATATGGGACGTGAGCTCCCAGGATGCACCGCTGTAACAATCAGAGTCTGTGTTAGTGTCTTATGTTGAACTTGTCTCAGCTTGTCTGTTAAGTTTTCATTTCAGACTGTCCTGTTGTTGGTCGTAGGCTGCTTTTAGTTTGTTGGAGACTGTCTGACACTGTTTTACAGCCCTGTGGCTCTGTCTAAATGCTGGAGCAGCACAGGTAACCCTTATGTTTGCAGTCCTGGTCCTAGTCTCCCTAGATGGAGACCCCCCTCACACTTCTTCCCCCTACCATGAGCCCACCCTGGCTGCTGCTGATCCAGCACCCCATGCTCTCATTAGCATTAATAAGGTGTTATGAAGGCTGTCATTAAGTGTCGTTCACTAAATTATGACACTTTTGGAGTAGGGCTGCTCAATTATTTGAAATTCGATTACAATTTTGATTATTACACCCAACAATTACAAAAATAACAATCGAAAAAAAACAATTATTAAAAAAAAAAACTCTCTCGATGGTCCATCCATTTTCTGACCCACTTTTTTCAGGGTCACGGGGTCAATAATTATAATTGTAATTGATAATTAATTACAGTTATGGTGTAATTATCATTAATTGTAATTGAAAAATAATATGTTGCTGTTGTAATCATAATTGAATTGGAATTGACTTCAGAAAATTGACTAATTGTATTTCTATAAAAAATGTAAGTTATAATTTAATTAAACACAAAACTGGGGAATAATGTTGCAGATCCATGTCTTACACATACTGTATGTAGTTAATAATTATCCAAATATGTTTAATATTAGGTTTTCCCGCTACCTGTGAGTGAGTCTTCACACCATACAGGTGGTAATGGTTAGAAGGGTTAGGATATACAGTAATAACATTAAGAGTTTATTGTTAAATTCCAACTCTTGCCCTAAGTTTACATAAGATATTCTAATCAATGAACTAAAATGTAAATGTAATGATGCTAAAACAACACCATACAGACACATACAAAATAACAGGCCTGTAAATTTACCACTTTGTGATTAATTGTAATTGAACTTTACTAATTGAGAATCATAATTGACTTTCAGGGGATACAAAAACAATCATAATTTAATTGTAAGTGTAAAAAATGCTGGTCACTGAATCATAATTGAGTTATGATTGAACATGGATAATCTGACGTGTAAATTGGTCATTTTAAAATGTAATGGCCACAATTATCTGTGACATGTGTAGTTACAGAATGTGTCCACTAGATGTTGCTAGTGAGTCCATATTTAGTGAAGAAAGGATCTTACCAACCTCTCGTGTCCTTTTACTATTTAAAAGGAGTAAAACAACAACTCATAACAGGGTTGAGATCATATTAGCTTTGAATCAGGAATTGATGATAACCTGAGTTTGATAAGAGTACACTTTGAAAGCCTGAGAGCAAATATGATCTTTTTATAAAGTGAGTCTTGATAGAACACATTTTACTGTTGGCCTGACAAACAATAACAGATATTCTTCTTTAGCTCCTCCCTCCGTGTATAGACACAACAATACAAAAATGCACAAATATTGTAAAAGATCTGACAACCTTTTGGTTTTAAAGACGACACTTTGTTGAGTCATGGTAATTAAGGCATAAACAGAGGTGAAAGTAATGGATTACAAGTACTCGCGTTACTGTAAATGAGTTACATTTATGGGTACGTTTATGACTATATTTATAAATCAGTAATTCCTTACATTTCTTCACCAACCGTTACCGAGTAAATTATGATTTTTTTTGTTCTAAAATGATCAATGTATATAGTGAAACTACAAAAAATGAAATGAACAGGCAACAATTAAATCGACCAACCAGATTAAACGTAATGTATGTCGTCAAAACAGTGTTGAATATTTGTTATTTTCACACTTTTATTGCTTATAAATGTAGTTATAAAGCCTGAGAATAGTTTTTGCTTTGAATTGAATTCATAGCTGTTATTTTGTTTTAAAAAAAAATTGTACATTGTGACAAAGCTTTTATTTTATACAGACGCCTTTGTTCTAATTGTGCAAGATTTAGTCTCTTCTTTTTTATGTTTATACATGTGATGTTTACTGTATGCAAGTGGAATGAATTGAGCTACTTTTTATTTGTATTTCAGTACTTCATGTATGACTTACTTGAATACAATTTTAATCAAGTAACGGTACTTCTACTTGAATAGCCAATGTAACCCAATTTATGGATGACAAAAGTTATTACAGTGTAATATCAAGTTGGACTAGTTATCAGCAAACCCAGATTGGTTAGGAGCTCTATGGATGAGCAGCAATAATGAGTCAAACAAGGAATAACTGTTGAGTAGCAACTCATGTATTATTACAATGATTCAGATACCAAAACTAAAATAAAAGTGTGCACACTAAACAAACTAAAATAGGAATTGTCCATTGGGCCTTAAAAAATGAAAATAGTTGCAGGTGCAGCTGTTCTTAAAGTTTCTTTGAAGGGTGATGTGTATATACTGTATGTGTGAGTGTGTACGTGTAGGTGTCTTCTCTTCCAGGTTCCTACTCACCATCAGTTTTCAACCAGGATCTCTTCCTGGTCCTTGGACTTTCTCGTCCACTCAAAAAACCTGACCTAAAAATAAGGTCATATCTATTAAAATCAACTCTGATGCATCATTAAAGTGTAAATGTCAAAAATGCATCAGACTCCACACATAAATCTACAATTATATAACATAATAAATCTTCAGGTTTTGTTGTACAACATTCAAATACTCAAATCTAGCTGCTTATGTGAACAGCATTCCAGTAATAATTATGCTAAGTAACCATTTACATTCAAAATATCATAACCATATCAAAATCAGAATAACATATATACATAAAACAGTATAAAAATGTAGTTCAGAGGTATTAAAGTAGTATAATTAATGTCTCCCACACTATAGGCCTACTAGTGTGAGAGGAACCACACCACACTCACCCTTTAACATACTTAAACTCACAGTTGAGCTAAAATAAAGTCATTCAACACTTTGCATTTATAAAATATAATTTCACTCTAAAATACTTTTTATAACTTTAACACTTTTTAATATATATATATACATCAGCATACAATAATAAACTCAGTATATACATGTGTAAAACACTGCATCATTATTTATCTCAGTTCATCCTAAAGATTTTTATAGAACTACTACTTCCTTTTAGCACAAAGAACAACAGAAAAATAGCACCAGAGCAGCCACAGAGCCATGTTTCTCACCGTTAATCTGTCTTTATAACACGTTGTCATAACGACTGCTGCAGTGAAGGCACGTGGCTTTAGCCTGTGAGATACAGAGCTAGCATGGCCGTTAATGCTAAGTATCAGCTAGCCCTCTGTAATGCTAAGTATCAGCTAGCTCTCTTTAATGCTAAGTATCAGCTAGCTCTCTTTAATGCTAAGTATCAGCTAGCTCTCTTTAATGCTAAGTATCAGCTAGCTCTCTTTAATGCTAAGTATCAGCTAGCTCTCTTTAATGCTAAGTATCAGCTAGCTCTCTTTAATGCTAGGTATCAGCTAGCTCTCTTTAATGCTAAGTATCAGCTAGCTCTCTTTAATGCTAAGTATCAGCTAGCTTCCAGTAGGTAAATGCACTGACTCTCTCTCCGTTTAACTCACGTATTTTCTCCTCTTTCCGTCTTTTTTTCCTCCGCTGCGTAGCTGCTAAACTCTGGCGTCCGAGTATGGAAAAGACCAGGAGAACAACACGCATGCGCATCACTTCTGAGCTGACAGGCTGGACGTGACCTGCGTAGCCTCTGATTGGCTGTTGAAGACTCTGTATCCTCTGCGTGGGGTCATGTGAACTGAGTGATGCATTCAAGTGCAATAGGACATTTAATCTTTACTGACATATACAAATAAAACTAATAAAATAAATATTCTTTTATTGACTTAAACTAATGGGTGTGTTTTTCTACCTGTGTTACACCTACATCAGTACTGTTTACACCTCTGGGCATAAAGGGATACAACAAAGGGCGATGTGTGGAGCATCATCGTCACTTTTTGTTTTGTCTGAACCCTCTTTGACCTCTGACCTGCTGTCATGTAGTTTTATGGCTCCTCAGACGGTGTAAATCTAAAGTTTAATTACAGGTAAGTGCATTTCACCCAAACAGCTCTTCATATGTTCAGACGTACACTTCACCATGTAAACATAGAGCTGATTTATAGAGCACATGTAAACATAGAGCTGATTTATAGAGCACTGTCTGCTGTTTCATAGTGATGACACATGATTAAAGAAATCACATGTGCCAGTTCAAAAAAAGGAATTTGTTCATTAGATCAAGAAGCAGGATCAGATCAAAGATAACTGCCATAATTCAGATTAAAAAAATATGAATGAATAATAATAATATTAAAATGTTTAGAACAGTTATTCTCAACTGGTGGGTCGGGACCCAAAAGTGGGTTGTGGAAAGCTGGCCAAAAAAAGCCAACAAAAAATGTAATGTCTGTCATGTGTGACTTGTCTTTTATTTTGAAAGAAACTTTTCTTTTGACAGACATGCAGTGAAAAGCATGTTGCAAATATATAGATTTATGTTTTTCTAAAAATTATGTATGCGTGTTTTCAACAGCTATCTTTGAAAAAAACTACATTTGGTTGGTTGAATTAAAAAAAAAAATTAAAAAAAGTGGGTCGCGATTTGAGACGAGTTGAGAACCCCTGGTTTAGAATAAGGCCAGAATCAGTGCTTTAGTCCCTCACTTTGACTTTAAAAACAATATATATATATATATATATATATATATATATATATATATATATATATATATATATATATATATATATATATATATATATATATATTATTTGACACCATGGAGATAACATCTCATGAGGATATATGCACTTTAAGGCCTATGTGTTATAAAATCACTGCTTTAAAATAACACCAGTAAATAATATGTCAATACATTCTGAAGCAAAGCAAAAATCCAGATGTTGCTAATATGAGCCAAGGAGAAGCTTTGTAAAGGAATGTGAAGCATTGGATAGAGAGTCAGTGTGAGTAAAACTGAGCAAAGAGAAGACATGGCTAAGCTATAAATTAGCATGTTAACTAGCATTAGCTTCTTAGTCCGTTACGTGCATTGAGTACATGCTAAGATATGCAGTCTTTGAACTTCTTCCTTCTGTAATATTAATAAACAACAGTGTTTTTTGTATTTGTGCACATTCAGCAGATAAATTAGTGCTCCAAGTAGGTCATGGGCTACGGTAGCTACTGTTTCCATGCACCATATTTTTCTGTAGCTTTAGGGTGTTCTGAACATGAAATCACATGTTAACATTCCATGTGTGGAGATCAACTGTTGTTTTGTCATATTTGGTCATATTTTGTGATATATTACTTACATTTAAATGTGTTTTAACTTTGTGAGGTAACGTACTAGAAACTTTGTATTAGTGTCAAATGATACAGTTTATGGTAATTATATAGAAATCAAACCTGAGATATGGACTTAACAGAAAAAGAAGATTAAGAATATTTTTTTATGTTTGGCAGTGTCGACTGTGAATATTATATAGAATATTATCATAAATAGCTCATTAACATGTAATAAAAAAAATTCAAATCATTCCAACGAGCCCAGTTTTAATTTGGTACCCCATTTGTGTGTTTTGTTAGTACACAGATACGTATGACAAAAATATTACATGTGAAAATGGATTAGGAATTGTATTGATTCCAAATCTGCTTGAAGGGACGTCTAACAAGTTCATCCCAACTCATGTAAACATTTGATTTCATGTTCAGACCCTAAAGCGCTGGTTCTCAAACTATTTTGGCTCAAGTTCTCCCATTGTCCAACGACAACATTTAGCTTAGAAAGCTATTTAAAAACAACAATAGAGCACAATGATGGAATAAATGAGTGTTAACACACATTTTAAAGAATCTCACTTTGTAAAGAAGTGGGAAAACAAACAGTATTTAATGCAGTGGTTCCCAACCTTTATTTGGCTCATGACCCCATTTTGATATCAAGAAATTCTGGCGACCTCAAAGACATTTTTTTTCTAGACTTTTTTAATAATTTTTCAGCTCATATATATATATATATATATATATATATATATATATATATATATATATATATATATATATTTTACTGCATTTTAGTTGAACAAGATTTAAACTGACAAAGAAGTGAAAGCCTCGAAAATGCTAATGTTGTTTAAGAATAAAAAACAAATTTCTAAAATCAATTTTAATTTTTCAGAAATTTCAGGCAACCCCTTCTAAACTCCTGGTGACCCCATATGGGGTCCCGACCCCATGATTGAAAAACACTGATTTAGTGGCTCCTCAGTAGATTTATTTCTATAGTTTTTATCATTTCCTGTCATCTCATGACTCATGACTGACACTTTATTTGTTTATTTCCCTCTCTCTCTCTTAAGTACCCCCTGTTGTGCCATCGCGTCCCCCTAGGGTACATGTACCCCCATTTGAGAAACATTGCCCTAAAGCATAAAAAAAGATGGCGTCTCACATGGTTGGGGGCTGGGGTTGTGCATGGATAGCTATCACATCCCATAGCCTAAAGCATGTTGTGAAGGCATTTATTCCCTGTGTAACCTCACACACCTGGATCTCACTTTAAAAAGGATGAGACCAAATAACCTTTGACCCCCAAATAAGACTTAAGCACATGCCTAATAAACACAATGTCAGTCCTCTGACAGATAACTAATTATTGCACTCATCACAGCAGATGTCCAAATCATGACAGGATAATGACGGACTTGATCATTTTTTGCCAAAAAGATTGAGACACGGGACAAGAAAAAGGGGTTCATGATCAGAGGCTGTGGGGCCCCTCGGGTTCCTGCTGGCTTGGACTCTGGATGTCATTTAACCCAAAGGGGGTCTCTTTCAATCTTCAGTCCAGCTTATTAAAGTAAAGAGGGCTCCCCAACATGTGGGTCCAATCCCTCGGCCCTGCTGTAAGGGTAAACATCGGGGCGCATGTGAGAGTGGGGGAGGATGGAGCAAAGACCACCACCTCAATGAGCAGGAATGGTGAGCTGCCCAGGTTAGACCTGCAGAGATGTATATTTAATGACATGTTGTAGAGAGAATGGCAGCATTCAGTTCACAGAGCAGAGGTTGAGGGAAGATTTGGATGATCCATGTTTGGAAATGAGGTGTTTTTGGGTATCTGGTATCACCTGGAGAATTCAATGTTTAGCTCAGTTCTGCATTGAGTCTAAAAAATGGATTAAACAGCTACTGTTTGAACACACACACACACACACACACGCACACGCACGCACACGCACGCACACACACACACACACACACACACACGCACACACACACACACACACACACACACACACACACACACAGAGACCCACACACACAAACACACACACACAGACACACACACACACACACACAGAGACACACACACACACACACACACACACACACACAGACACACACACACACACACACACACACACACACAGACACACACACACACACACACACACACACAGATTGATTTTATAGATAGATGTAAGTTATGAGACTAATGAGTATTTGATGAATAATTTGATGAACTCAGCACTAAATGAACAGCAGGAGCAGCAGTGATGCTGTTGGATGCTGTTGGATCTCACATCCAACACTGTAGACGCTGCGGTGCAGGTGAGCTGTGCACGGGAGCTACGTGCACTGTGTGCACATCTCTTAAAGTGATAGTGTATCTTTGAGAGTCTTAGTGCTCCGCCCTGTCCCTGAAGCCCCTCCCTCTCTGTATATCCACAGCTTTCTCATTATTAATCTCTGATCAATAAATAAACACATTTATAGCGTGTGGTAAACAGAGGTGATGATACACACGTATATATTATATATTATTACTGATGGTTTAAACACACTGTGATATCATTAATAATACGCTACACATTAAACATGTAATAAGACAATGATCATATTGTCATTTGTATGGATTTTAAATCATATTAAAACATTTATCATCATATTCTGTTTCATTTCCTTTTAAAAAACCGTATTTAAAAAAAATATAACAAGTTCCTTTGACTCCTTTTTCCTTTCTTTAGATCTTTATTGAGTGTTTTAAAGCATCACTAAATGACTTCTTTAATAATGATGTCGTGGTTTCTTGAGAGTGACTCAGCAGATTAAACCTGGTCAGGAGCAGGTTTGACCCACAGACTGTGTTACTATGGTAACCAAGGTGTTTTCTCGTTGATGAAACAGCCGTTCCAGTTAGAACCTGGCTTAACGGAGTCGGACTCTCAAGTTTAACCTGGACTTAACCCTGAGCTGGGTTTGAAATACCCTCCTGGTTCTTCACACTCCACACTGATAAAGCACCACTAAACATGACTCACCACCTTTGATGGACTATATTTGTTATTTGAAGTGGTGTTGATGTAAACCTCAGCAAACAGTGGAAGGTGAAAGAGAAAAGGCTTTGTAGGAATGGTCTCCAGTGTGTAGGTGAGTCTTAGACAATGTGTGATCTTCAGATTTATGAAGGATTAAAGCCAAATAAAGTCTCAGTCCAACAAACTTGTTCTCCTGTTCAGTGGAAACATGCTGAGATGTTCCACACGTGAGCTGAGCTCCAAAGGCTGCTCCACACTCTGCACTGAGGCTCTGCAGGACATCACCCACTGTTACTGATGTTCACATGATGTTAGCAGAGCTTCCTGTGCTTTCCTCCATCTGCTCCTCAGCATGTCTGAGTGTCTGTGTCTTCTCCACAGCAGCTTGGAGGGTGTGGATGGTTCCTCTGGAGCTGATCCTGACTCCATCTTTACGGTGTGTACGTCTACAAAGACACTAAACCTGTGATCAAACCACTGTACACACACACGTTTAGCAGTAATGAAATGTTTATTGATGGATGATGGACAGAATGCTGGATCACTACCTACTGCTGTTTTCAGGAGGTCTTGGTAGCTTTTCTTCTCCTGCAGCTCAGCTTGTGATGTCCATGCTGAACTAGCAACAAGTTCAGGCTGCTGCCACGCAGCAAACTCATTCTGATCACTTTTAAAAAGAGGGCTGTTCCTCTGATACCACACATTTACAGCTTTTTAATCACATTCTATGATACATTCTGAAGCCAAACTGGTGATAGCTCAACAACTTGTGTTTTTAATCAATTTATCAAGTCTCCCCGTGACCCTGAAAAAGGAAGAAGTGGGTCAGAAAATGGATGGATTATCAAGTCTATGAACAAAGCCTTTTTCTCTAATGTTTGAAAGCTGATGAAGCAATGATACTGGTCTGTAGTTAGAGCTGCTTTTATTAACACTCTAATACATGGAACACTTTCACTGTTTGATTATTTATTACAAATAAACCACTTTGGAATGATTTATTGAAGACATATTTGACTTATTTCTATATATTCTATATTAATTCATGGAAAGTTCATTTCAAAGCAATAAGTTGACATTTCATGATGTATTTTTAACAATGTGAACTATTTATTTTTAATCTACAGAATGAAAAAACAATGAAGATGAAGTTTTAATGACTCGACATTTTTAGAATTCATCTGTTTCTTGGCTCAACAATCTTAGACTTAGTCATGTGTTTAACCTGGACACACCTCCACTCTGAGTCCACATACAGGGAGACTCCGCCCCCTTTTAATCAGTGCTGTTCATTGGGAATAATTCATATCCTTCTAGAACCAAAACAGGAACTCTTTCACTGTCTCAGATGTTGATACAACACTACATTTAAATAAAAAGCCTTATTAATGTAGGAACAATCTCAAACTAAAGAATTCTGCACTTGTTTGACTCATTTTATCAGAATTTGTTAGAAAGACATGACTGGATGTGAAAGCAGCAGTTACTCTAAAAGTCTATTTTTAAACTCCTTCAGCTTCACTAAACACTCAGTTTCCAGAGGAACCTTAACTTCCTGTTCTTAGATCCATCCAGTGGATGTTCTTCTCATGGGAACCATGTGTGTTTGATGGAGGATTATGTGCTATCCAATGCAAAGCTCTCCCTCTCTCTGACATGTTTCTCTGTTCAAAGAAATCCAGCACAGACAATAACACGTCTTTATTTAAAGGAACAAAGCTTCACTGGACATTTGATATCATTACATTTACATTGATTCAAACTTTATGTCAGAAGGAAGATTTAAGAAGAACTTTAGGATTTCTCATGGTTACATAGAACATTGTAAGTTCTAAAGAAAGGCTGGACAGGCTAAAGAACAGATTAAAGAACATTTCAGAGTTAGAATAAATCTATGAGCTGTAATCACAGAGTTGATAGAAATGTAAATATGGTGATAAAATGGGAGTGTTTGGACACTTTGGGCTCCCCTTCCCCTGATATTCATTCAGCACACTGCATGATCCATTCACAGGCTTTAGGCAGGGTTTCCCTGTCAGGAACCATTTCATCACATTCACTTCAACTGTAGAAAAACATACTTTATATAAAACACATCACATCTAAAATCAAGAAAATACTATTATGTGATGTATTAGATACTCATTTAAAACTCATTACAAATATGAATCCTTTATAAACACAGAGAAAAGAAACAGATTCAAAGGTACATGATGAAGATGGTCTGTATTAACACAGCATGTATATTCATCTACAAGTTAGGATCTGATTATTACATCTATTAGAATGTTAGTCACATTCTCTACATTCTATAAAAACTACTAATGATTATGTACATTATACAAACACACGATGGACATCATAGACTGTCTTTATATATAATGTGTGTTAAACTCAAGGCCTGGGGGCCCAATCCGGCCCTTTAGAGCATCTAATTCAGCCTGCAGGAGAAAGTAAAAATGACAGAAAACATGAATTATTGTGTAAATTATAAATTAATTTAGTGGTAGATATCTCAACTCCTCTAAAAACATAATTTTAAGTAAATCCACAATATTAGCAGAGCTCAGTTTTCCCACGCTGACATCACATGATGGAGTTATTTTTAAACTCAAATTGTTGCAGGAACTCTCAATTTTTGAAAGTTATGCAATTTTTCCTAAATTATTACACAACATTTCGGAAAATTAAAGCAAAGTTACTCATAAACGCACACACCCAACACAGCATAACGTGGATGGCTGTTCATCATAGGAATGGGATCCACACAAGGTTCCTGCTGCTTAACAGAAGGTTTTCCTTGCCGCCATGGTGAATTCATGTTGGGTGTGGGCTACATATGTATGTGTATATACGTATATATGCATATGTGTGTATCCATAAAATGAAGAGTCCATCCTTAAGACTGCTCTACTGTAAAGTGTCTTGAGATACCATTGGTTATGATTTGGCGCTATACAAATAAAGATTGATTGATTGATTGATAAACTAGGGCTGGTTTTCCTATAATCTGCAGCACTTTGGACCCCAAACTGGTCCGTATTTGAACCCTCAACTAAAATGAGTTTGACAGCCCTGATATAGAATCTGTCATTAGTGTATAATAATAATAATAATAATGTGAATCATTCTTCATATACATCATGTATGAATACAGAAGCTATAGAATGTATATCCTGTATAGAAAGTGAACAAAGGGAAACTTCTTCCTGCTTCCTTTCCAACTGATCATTGTATTGATCTTTTCTTTCAGACCACACCTTCAAAGATCAACAACTTCCTGAACTGTTGGTGTCCATTTTCCAGCTGACAGCAGGTTTATGTTGGAATCCTGTGCAGCCTGATCTCTGGGTTCTTCAGTCCAACACTGGAACCAGAAGGTGTTGTCACCATCCGTGTGTCGCTGGGATCTGAAGATGATTCCTGCTCCATGTCTCCATCCACACAGAGATGTGAGTGGAGAACAGATGAAGTGCTGAAGGTCTTCCCACACTCATCACATCTGAAAACATTCTTCTCATGAACTCGTTGGTGGCGATTAAGGTGAGATTTGCTCTTGTAAGATTCTCCACATGAGTCACATTTATGAGGTCTTTCTGATGAGTGGCTGAGTTGGTGACGTTTTAAATCTTTACATGTTGTAAAAACTTTGTCACACTGGTCACAGGGACACACTTCATGTCCAGTGTGAGATCTCAGGTGTTCAGTGAGGGTTTGTTTGTGTTTATATATTTTCCCACAGTGGTCACAGCGATACAACACTGCTCTGGAGTGAGTCTTCATGTGCAGCGTTAAATGTGATCTTTGTGTAAAAGTCTTTCCACACTGTTCACATTCAAACTTTTTAACTCCAGTATGAACGACTTTGTGTCTTATTAAGTCAGAACTCTGGGTAAAAGCTTTTCCACACTGGTCACAGTTAAAAGGCTTTTCTCCAGAATGAATTCTTTGATGTATAGTGAGGTTTGATTTACAGCTAAAGTCCTTCCCACACTGGTCACATGTATGTTTAGCTTTAACTCCAGCTTGGCTCTGCTGTTGAACTCTTTGCTCTGAAGTTTTTCTCTTAGATTTGTTTCTTTGTTGTGGCTGAGCTTCATCGTCCTGAGAACGTTGAGGTGTCACTTTGTTCTGGCTTCCAGAGTCCTGTAGAACAGTTAGAGATTAAACACAGAGAAGGAACCAAACAAACATTTATGAATCAGTTGTTAAACCTCCAGCCCTAAACCAGCTCAATGTGGAAAAATGGACATTGGCGCGTTAGCCCCCCCTACAGAGTGAAGATAATTTAATATGAGACAAATGTCCTATTGTAACACACTTTTCATAGGGTGTTTCACTGACAGGGTTCAAAGTGGCAACCCTAGGTAAGAATATGTCCTTGTTACTGGGAGCTCAGCGCTCTTACCGGGAGCTCCCGGTAACAACGATGTGACACATAAGACTGGGCTAAGTGTTAACGCAAACCACTTCATGAAAGGAATAGTCCAAGTAAAAACTACACGTCGTACCGTCATTAAACCACAAAGGGCCACAGATTTATCAATGGTCAGATTTGACACTTGTATGGAAAGATAAAAGCTAATATGTCTCACTTTGTGTGAAATAATTTTTGGCATAAAACTATCATCACTATTCATCCGTCCCACCTTCAAATGCAATGTTTTTTCTTACAAAAACTACAAAATGCTTTGGATAGTGAAAGAGAGGAAATAGTGATCGTCTAGTTCTTTTAGGTTTAAGACAGCAAACTGAATGGGGTGCTGATCAGGGCACAGGAATGAAGAGATGAGACATCCTTTCTCTTTAACTGGGATGTGTTCCAGCTGTATTTTATTCCCATTAACAGCAGATTAAATGCTAGTTGTTGGAGTAGTTCTAATATTGTATAGTCTGTAACAAACATGAGAAAAATAAACAATTATATGTAAAGCAAATACAAAGCTGTGAACAGCTGATATAAGTAACATTCAGTTACATCAACATCAAAAAAAGGCTAAATTACTCCAAATTATCTCTAATTTATAAACAAAAGAGAAAAAAGTGACCCACATTCACTCTTCTGTATAAATGAAGCTCCACATTTAAACTGAATCAATGTGCAAGGTAATATCACCCTCTCCTGGCCAAAAATATTATTGAACAGATTTCCCCCAGAAGTTATAACAGCACCGTGAACTCCGACACAGTAAACGGTGTTACATAAGTGGGTTAGCATGACATTATCATAGCTGTTAGCCTATACACTTATCAACATAGCATGACCTTAAAACATAAATGGTGACTTACTTTCTGGTCATGGACTATAGACAAACTGGAGCACACAGGAACAGGAGTAAGAACTGCACACAAGAACGTTTTAAAGGACAGGAACTAGTTAAACATCCGAATCAGGCTCGTACTTGGACGACTGCCCAAACTAAACTACTGGTCACGTGCACACTGCTCACTGAAACCGAGTGCCTCTTAAAGAGGCAGGCACTTAAATTAGAGCCTTTTAAACAGATAGCGTGTCAACTGGCAAAGCACCAGGTCCAGATGGGTTCCCTGCTGAATTCCTAAAACATTTCTGGTCAATGCTGGCTCCGCTCGTACTAACATAAATTCAAAATAAAGATTACATAGGAGGCCACATGAATACAGCAAACATTAAATTATTACTTAAACCAGACAAAAACTCCAAGCTACCGTCCCATCTCACTTATTAACACAGACATAAAAATTATTTCCAAAGCACTCACTTCCAGGTTAGAGAAAGTAGTACAGTCAAATATATACCAAGACCAGACAGGATTTATTAAAAATAGACACTCCACAGACAATGTGAGAAGACTGTTTAATTTGATCAACATGGCACAGAACTCTAAAAAGAAAACAATAATCTTGCCACTCGACACGGAAAAAGCATTCGATAGAGTCAACTGGTCATTCCTCCTAACTGTCCTTGGCAAATTTGGCTTTGGAGAATCATTCATACAATGGATCTCCACCCTGTACAATAAACCTAAGGCCTCAGTAACCACAAACAAAATAACATCCCAAAGCTTCACACTGCAGAGGGGAACCAGACAATGTTGCCCACTCTCACCTTTGCTTTTTGCAATATTTGTTGAACCTCTCGCAGCAGCTGTTTGTCAGAATACTGTTATTAAAGGAATCCACTCATCCATCTCATAACACAAAATTAATCTTTATATGGATGATATATTACTCTATTTGGAAGAACCCCAATCCTCATTAGAAGAAGTATTTAAACTAATAAACAGCTTCTCTAAACTATCAGACTATTCCATTAACTGGTCAAAATCATCAATCCTTCCATTAACAAAAAATTCATGGAACCCAGTAAGCCAAAACCCACAATACCCCTCCCCCACAAATATAATTAAATATCTAGGCTTAAATATATCACCAAACCTAAATGAATTAATTAAACTGAACCTGGATCCGCTGTTGGATAAAGTCACAGAAGATCTGTGAAGATGAAACAATCTCCCCATCTCACTCCTTGGCAGAATAGCCTCAGTTAAAATGAAAATATTACCTAAAATAAACTATCTGTTCTCTATGATCCACTGAAACCACCAACACAATGGTTCCAAAGATTAGATTCTGCAATTACAAAATTCTATGCTAGGAATAAAAAACCTAAAATAAGCCTTTCAACCCTTCAAAAATATAAAAGCGAGGGTGGGTTGGAAGCCCCTAATTTCACAAATTATTACTTAGCAAACCAAATTTTATATTTAACAGAATGGCTAAAACCAAAAGAATACCACAACACCTGGCTAGAAATAGAAGAGCTAGACTGCAAACATATTAAACTCTCTGATCTCCCTTTTATCACTGTGACCCTCAAACGTCATAACTGCTTTATAAACCCACTGATTGCCTCCACCCTGACTGCATGGTGGAAAGCCCTGGACATTACAAATGTTCAAAAACTAGCATGCTGTCTCCAATCTGGCACAACCCTGACTTTAGAAACAGAAAAACACTGCTCTATTTAAAAACATGGGATGAGAGCGGAACTATTCATCTCCAAGACCTCTTCGAAAATGATAAGCTCAGGACATATAACAATCTAACCCAAACATTCAATATAAATAAAAGTAATTTTCTTCAGTACACACAAGTAACAGAGACAATTAAGAAACATACGGCAATAGATTTAATCACCTTGCAACCTCCAGAACTGGCCATATATATGAAAAAATTCTCAGCAAAAACAAAAAAAAACTCTCAAAAATATACAGAGCACTCTTGAACACTAACTCTAATCACTTACCAATCGCTAAATGGGAAGCTGAACTCTCAATCACCACGAACATCAATTTCTGGACAGAAATTCGTTTTAATACCTTTAAGATGACTAAAAACACAAATCTTCAGCTAATTCAATACAAGGTCCTCCACAGATCCCACATTACCCAACAGAAAATGTATAAAATGGGCTTCTCCCCAACAGACATCTGCTCTCAGTGCACCCAGGGAACAGCTGATTCATATTTACATGCCGTATAGCTTTGTTCACCAGTTCAACAGTTTTGGTTTCTAATCACTGAAAAACTGTCCTCCATTTTGGACTCCAGGATTCCTCTATCTCCAAATCTATGTCTGTTAAGAGACCTGACTATGCTTGATATTCCAGCAAACCAATCACAATCCATCCTTGCGGCACTTGCCATAGCAAAAAAAAACAATATTAGTGAATTGGAAAAATAAAACATCGTTAAACATAAACCAATGGTGAAATCTCCTCATGGAATTTATTTCCATGGAAAAGATGTCTGCTCTCAGAAAAAATAAAACAACCTGCTTTAAGGAGCATTGGACTGTTTTTCTAATTGCATTGAATCTTGAATTTTTGTTTTTAGCTTGATGATCTAGCAAGCGACTGCCAGCACCACTCTTTACTAACACACTGATCTAACTGTAGTCGTGGACCTCTATGAGCTTGTGGGGTGGCCTTAACCTGGATGGCTTAGGTGGGTTGCTGGGGTGTTTTGGGTGCCTCTGCGTGGGCCCGTCTGCGCCATCTCCCCTCTCCAGTGGCTCGCTATGTGGACGGGCCGGGCTCATACCGGACAGGCCTCCTACATGGCCACTTCACGTCACTCACTCCCAGCTGATCTGGCTCACCCACTTGTTGCACCTCACTCATACCCAACCCTTGGGGGGCTGGATGGTGGGGCTGGGGGTGGAGGGGGCCGCCGCCTGTGCTACTAAGTAGTGGCGCGGGGGCAGCACTCCCACCTCTAGCTGCCCTACTAATCCCACCAATTATAATTGCCCCATGGCTTACGCTGTCCGGTGGGGGGCGGGGCCTGGGCTGCTGTTCTTGCGCCGTCTGGGGCTGTGCGTTCCTGCTGGGTTGTGGCCGGTTTGTGGGCCGGGGTGGGTTGGGTGCCTCTCATGGGGGTTTGGCCCTGGGGCTCACCCTTGGGGGTTCCCTGTCCTGCGATGGTGCCCTTCGGGTCCAGCAGGCCCGGCCGGCTGGTTGGACCGGTCCTGGCGGGTGTCTTCTGGGGCGGGTGGTGCGTGGTCATGTGGTAAACACATGCTAATTACTAATTTCTTGCCAAACATAAAACATGCATATTTAACCTGTACATTCCTACTTCACCTCCTACAACATCTACAGACCATCAACTTTCCTGCACCTGTGGCTAACCTTAAGTTTTAAATCCTTGGTAAGAAACTAAACCAACAAAAACACTATTCTGGAAGAAAATACAGATTTTAATTGTGTGGGAACAGATTCATTTAACCACCAATGTACAGGTTAAATATGTATGTTTTATGTGTGGCAAGAAATGAGTAATTAGCATGTGTTGATCACATGATCATGTGTTATCATATTCATGTTACTTTTTGTAGCTTTTCATATAATTAACTATATATAAAAATATTCTTTATATAACATTGTGTTCATGTAAACTGAGATGTGTAAGAATTTGAAGATGCAAGATAGTATTTTATTTCTTGATGTCAATTTATTTTATTTTAAACTGTTTTTAAGTTTCCATTTACATGATCAATATAAATCAAATGAGATCAAACATTATTCTATATAATTATAACTGTATATAATGTAATACACTGTATTGTCTTCATAGAGAAGGTATTTATGGCTCCAGGAGGACTTTAATCCAGGTGAGATGAGGTTAAATGGTTCCTTGTAGAGTAAAGGTTACAGACCCCTGACCAGGGGAAGAGGGTTAGGAGACCCCACTATCAGAGCTGGACCCTCTGAATTTAATTCATGAGGTGAAACAATGCAGATTCTAAGTTGGTTATGTTACTGTTAACTTAATTCAAGTACAGCCTTTCTGCAAAATAAAAAAAACAGAATACATGTAACCTGTTGTTATGATTTGCTGTTATTTAAAAAAAAATTGTTCCGTCTTCTTTTAAAATTGTGTAAAATAAATGACCTGTTATTTCAGCCACTGCTTGTTGCAGAAAAACTTAATATTGACACTAAAACATTGAAAAACTTAGCAAATATATCTTGAGTCATTGTCAATCTTTACTTCATACAAAACTACGATACACCAGTTAAGTCAACTATTCATCAGCATGTATGTCTATCCTGTACACTGTCCACCCCTGCTCAAAAAAAAAAAAAAAAAAAAAAAAAGGACAAAAGTGTGAGACCAAATTCTGTGCTGGTGAGACCAGCTGAGAAAGATAGTTGCACCAGTGCCACCACTGGAAAAGTTAGTGTAGAGGTAGATCCCTGCATACCACAATCACAACCATAATCATCCACACATTCATAGTGTTGTGACAGGAAAGCCAAATATGATTCATTTTTATCCTTCCATACAAGTGTTAAATCTGATCATAAACAAATCTGTGGTTTTATGACAGTAAGACTTGTGGCCCTCGCTAATTTCAGACATGGGAATTTATCGTTTATATCGAGGGGTGACAAATTCTTACCGGTGAGAATGTTTTTGACGATAAATCATAAAGGATAAAATATCGCACATTCCTAGCTGCCACCCTCAGCAACGCGAGGAGTCAATGAGAAAAAGCCACCAGAGGAAAGAGGTAAAAATGATGAACTATACATCAGGAAATTAAACAATAATCAAAGTGCAGCGCAATAGTAGTGATGCTGATTTTAAGATGATATGAATTAGGTTGAAGAAGGTTGTTTTGTTAGGGGTTTAGCACACACGTGAGTGCACAGACACACAAACTGAGATCTGATACTTTCAGTATTTGGTCAGTGCTCGTAAATGGGTTGATTTATACAAACTCCTCACAACAAACAGCGTCTGTTCATGTAAATAAACAGAACTACTGAATAACAAGTGTCTGGAAGTCCACTTAAGATATTTATTTAATATTAAAGAAGTTTTATCAAAACCATATATGTAGCATTATTATCTGTGTACCCTTCGTCCTTTGGTTATTCTGTTTTAAAACCAAATCAAAATAAATAAACCATGTGGTCATTTTTGTTTTACACAAATTCATTATATGCCCCTTAAAATATGTTTTTATACTTAGTGTTACGGCTGAATTTACGGTTGACCTCATTTTGAGACATGATTCATTGCTCTGGTTGAATGATGGAGTCCAGGAAAAGCATTGATGATTTTATATAAAAAAGTTTATTCTATTGCTAAGTAAAAAGGTACAAGATGGAACAAAGTGGAACAAAATTAGCGTCCGTCCAGGCGGACGTCCGAAGGAAGTGCCGCGCCCTTTCAAACAGTTTCAAAGCTTAAGCTTTTTATACAGATAAGAAAAAGGTCCCAACAGTGAGAGACAAAAGGGAGGGAGTCAGATGCCCAATAGTGGAAAGATTTGAGGATGATGAAGATGTGTATGTTATGATGAAGATGTGGCGCCACCCTTATCTCCATGATAGTGTGTGCTGCATGCGAGCAGAGATTCTGGCCTTGGCAGAGACTGTGCTGCACTGAGTACGCTCTGTACTGTTTAATCATGATTCAGCTGTTCAAAAGTGTAATGAGTAATGGAGTCGTCATGTATTAAAACATGACAAATTGTACACATGAACATACATTTGACGATATGATGATGAATATAATAATTGACCATAACATTCCCCACTTTTGGTCGCATCAACGACCAAATCAAGAAACAAAATTATTATATTCCACCTTTGCTGTCTGTCAGGGTTTACCATTAGCATCGTTATTGTCATACATTGGCTATATTCTTCTTTTGTGAGGCACGGATATAGATATATCAAGAAAAATGTGGAAATAAACCTTAAAAAAAACTTCATCATTATTATCAATGGCATGAATCATCAAAAATCATCCTTTATTACATCTAGATAAGCAAAAATCATCATTTGCATCAAGGACATCACTCGTCTTCATCGGCTGAGTTCAGTGGTAACTGGGGTAACCAATAGCCATGGTTAGAATCACTTGATTGGCAGAAGGGTTTATGACTGTATTCCTGCAGCTAGGTGTGACTTATAAACAAAGCTAGGCCCTTGTTCTAGAGCGTTTTCTTGTGTGTGTGTCTCAGTGGCCTTGTCGGTTCCCCCTTCATTGTTCGGTCAGCCTCCGTTTCAGCATCAGCTGGTGTCGGCAATCATCTTGGATCCATGTTGCCCGCTCTGCGACCTTCACTGCCGTGTGGGTCATTTCGGTCGGTGTTGTAGATGATTGGTTGTTGTCTGAGGAAGGGTAGTCTCCACACACCTGGCAACCTCTCTTGGGATCGGCTGGTACCTGAACAGAAAGGGGGAAAAACACCAAAACAAAACTCTTGGGATTGGCTGGTACCTGAACACAGGCGCGATCCCACTACTGAGGCTTTAGCTGGTACCTGGTACCTGGTAGGCTTTAGCTGGTACCTGGACAGAAAAAAAACGGGGGGGGGGGAACACACCAAAACAAAACTCACCCAAAACAAAACAGAACAGAACAGAACAGAACAGAACAGAACAGAATAGAATAGAATAGAATAGAATAGAATAGAACAGAATAGAATAGAATAGAATAGAAGTTTTAGGGGTGTTAGGTTTAGTTAACTGACTAAATGAATAGTTAGTATGGCCAGGAAGGCAGAGACAGGTCAGAGGTCAGGATCTGAGAGCTTTTCAGATCCTAAAAGGTGCTACTGCACAATCACACAATGGTTAGGTGTGGGTTAGTGAGCTTTTAGCCATGCTAGCTCTGTAGCCCATTCGCACGTGAGTGGGAAAATATGAGGCTGAAAGAAAAGCAGGAAGTATTAATTCAATTTTCTTTTCCTGGAGTAAGAAGAAGCATAGCTGGAGTTGCAGTGATTATCTGTGGTACATCTACTTACCTGGTGAGAAGCAATTTGAGAACCACTGTTTACAAGGACATGCAAGTCGGACGGAGAAGGACATGCAAGTCAGACGGAGAAGTGTGGAGTGTGATTACATGTCTTCTCAAGATGAATACATACAATTGGGAGACATGGAGATGTGAGAAAGCTAAATGAGTTTAACCAAATAAATAAATAATGTTATTTATTTATTTAAATTGTTTGTTTCATTTTTTCTTTGCTATCTCTTATTTGTGAAGGAGAAATCTTATTCTATCCTTTATTTATTCTGAATAATGTTAACACTCCACACCTAATTACATAGCCTAATTCTTTTATAGAGCTGAATTTGTCAGTTCATTTATTTCATTATTTTCCCTCATAATTATTATTTGAGATTTAATTTACTTAATTTTGAAGGTCAATTGGTGGCAAAAGTGTCTCCTATTCTGTGTCTGAACCAGAGTTTAGCGAGATTATTGGCCCTTTAAGGTTAGACAGAATTAAAGTTAAGTTGAGTCGAACAATCATATTGTCTTTTGCTCTCTGTATTTATCCCATTCGTAGGGGTGACGAGCCCCAGCACGGTTTGGAGAGCTTCCTTAAATGCTTGGAAGTTACTTAACTTTAAACTATCACTTATTTCAATCAATTATCAAGATTTTCAGGAGGACCCTTTTTTAAATCTCAGGCGACCCAGATTGGGCCGCCAACCCAATGTTGAGAACACTTAATTTTTCCCTTAAACGTGTCTAAACCCAGTGAAGGTGTTTTATGGTCTTGCACGCTAAGTGCTGTTGGAACAAGAAGAAAATGGTTGGAGGGTTTTGGGGTATATTATTTTCCTATGATAAAATATAAATCAAAAATCAGAGGGACGTTGGCCCCTCCCTTCCCTTTTTTACATAAGAATACATTTGGATTCTTAAAACCATATGATAAATATCTTTGGAAAATCACTTATCTGATCATTTTGGATGTGTCTCCGTTTTCCTCTCTCTTGTGTCCGCCTGCCTTTGTGCCCTCCAACCTCCTCGACCTCCTTCTCCTCAGCCATAAAGGTCAAAGCCAGGGTCAACTGTACGCTCCTTTTGGAAATTTGAAGATCTGTCCCCACTTTTGCAGTTGGATTGGAAGTCTCTGTAGTCTTTGGAATAGATATTATGTTAGAACATCCACAATATGTCATATTGTCACGTGTCTATTTCAATCTATTTCCCCTTTGCTTCCCAGTTACAGTTATGGACAATACTTCCCTTTAATTCTCATCCTTCATCATAAGAAGCAGTGACCAGGCATGGCGGCTGGAGGAGACAGGATCGGAGTCGAAAAGGCGGTGGCATTCTGTTAGGAAACACTCAGAAACAGAAAGAGAGGAAACCATTAAGACTTAACTGGATAATTTAAAATATCTCTTTTCTTTAGTTGGATCTGATTCGTCTCCTTACAGCGACCTGTATTTTGGAAAAAGCTACATAATAACAACAACTAAGACGAAGACGTAGACAAGTGCACACCACAACGAGTATACACATATAACAACAAAAAACATGGACACTGAACATGAACAGTAAGGTCAGTCAAGGTCAAAGCCAGTCATTCCACTGAAAGTGGTATCATATATAAAAACGTCGTTTGGTGTTTTTAAACACCCAGAAAAAAACCTTTAAAACCTGGTAACTTTTTAGAAGGCCCAAGGCCTAAAACCTTAATTTTTAACAAGCAGCAGTGTTTTCTGAACACCCCACTACATAATTGGCAAAAACAGGGAGAAGATCAAGTGCATCAGAACCCAGGAGGAAAAGAAGGTGAAACAGAGGAACATGTGTAGTCAAACAGCCATTCATCGGTCAATCATTCTATGACACGTCCATGGCACATTCGCACTCACAACGCGGTTCTCTCAGGCATACGTAACGTGTCATCATTCAGTCATTCATGCACCGCACACGTTCATGCCTCAATTTTCACGTCCATGCATTCACAAGGTTTTGCTGCATAGTGTCTAAGTGGAATATAGGTCTCATCTAACCCACCAGCGGCGATAGCCAGTCCACCTCCTCTCTCGGGGTCAATGAGCTCTTATTGCCCCCTCATGCTTGGCAACCTTTTAGTGTTAATTAATTGCTTTTTACTGGTATCGTCTGATTACTAAGAGGTACGCTCCTTTTTACTTCCGCCTTGGCGGAGTCTTAGATTATCGCCCGTGGTACTGACAGTCTGCTCATCTGCTGATCAGGCAGGAATCGCATGGCCATGCCTAACAACAAACTCAACCGCGGTACCAAACCGCGGGAAACTCTCAACAGCTGCAAATTCCAGAAACTTAAAACAAATATCTGAATTAGCCGGAGACCCTCTCAACCTGGCCTTATGAAAATATAAAGTAGGGAGAATTTCCAGGGAACCTTCCAACTTCTGACTTTAAGAAAAATATAAAGTTGGGAGGAGTATGGGGGAAGGGTAACCTCTCGACCTGTGTCTTTATGTAAAATATAAAGCTAGGGAGAATTTCAAACTCGACCACTCGTTACTCCGGAGATTAAAAAAACCCTCCGAATTAGCAGGAGAATTATAAACCAACGCAGACTGTCAGGACTTTTATTGGGCACCTCTAAGATTGGACGGAGCACGCAACCTCTAATAACCCTCACTCTAAGGGAACGTAGAAATTTGTTCAGAACGGTATTCGGTTACCAAGCATGTATCAAATCAGGTGGACCGCTATCCCCCAAAGAGCGCTTTCCCTAGCAAGGTTTATCCTTTTTCTGCACATTAAACCAGGACTTCTTGTTTGAAAAGTAATTGCCTATGTACTCATAGCAACTAATGGGACATTTTTTTCTCAGGAAAAATTTGGTACCCCCCCCATGCTGTCGAGTGGCTTTGGGCCGGCCAGACAGTCCGACGTGGTAAGGGGGAGACGTGCAAAATAAAAATAATGAATGTTGAACTAGGCTGTCTGTCGCAAGCAGCTTCAAAAAGGGTAAGGTACAGATTGATTACGAGGGTATCGGTCAAAAAATGTCAAAATGTAAACTTGGTTGAGGCTGCAGTCCTCAATCTCTGTCTCAATTTTCCTGAAATTGAGTAAAAACAAAAGAGAAAAAGAAGAATCGTTCAGAAATAACAAAGGAGAAAAACGTGTGAGCTCAAAAAAAATCATGGCCAATAAAAATTAAAACTTCAGCTCCAAAAGCTGAGGCAACAGAGGGCTCTTTCTTCAGCGGATGTAACTATATCTTGCATTGTGGGGGCCTCCCTCAGCAAGAGTATAAAATGAAAGAAAAGCAAACAAAAACAACCTTATCAGTAACACTATTTTCTTCCCCTTTGTTTGTTGTTTTCTCATAAAGGCCAAAGCAGTGTAAATAAATGAGCAACATAATGAATAAAAGCAAAGATAAATGATGGGCACACTTGATCTCATGTGGCAAACAGAAGGGTTCTGTGTGAAGTTCTGTGTTTCTCATAGTTATGAATGTGGGTGTGTGACTGTATGTCTGGTCTGTCTGCGTGTGAGAGAATAAATGAAAACAAAATAATCTAGTCCACAGTCAGAAGATAGAGGGGTTAGTATTGTGTGAAGGAGAAGCTTGTTGGCTATTTGCTAGTTGTCCCCCTCCATGCCAAAGTTCAAGGCTAAAGTGATTTAGCACTACCACCAAAGGCTGTGGTGGACTTCTTGTGGCTTGGTATCCTTGTGGCTTTTGAAACAGTGTCTTTTTGGTGAAGATTTCCAGCAGACGTGTGACCAGTCTGCAGTTGCTGCCCATCATTCAGGCAGTAGTCGTGGCGTTTAACTCGCAACTCATTGGTGGGGGGAGTGTCCACTCCGACGCCCACAGGTTCTCAGTCTTTGATGATGGGGCATTGGCATGCGGCCCATTCATAGACGATGAAGAGTTGACTTGGGACTGAGCGAGTTATTTCAGCATTGCTTTGCTGAATGGGAGTTGAGTCCTTGAATCCTGAAAGGTCACACACCTTTGATTGTCCATTTCCTTCTGATGCTAAAGTGATTTAGCACTTGGTCCTTTGAATGATGTTGACATTCCATTAGCGTAAGAGTTGAAGGTGATTTCATTCTTTCATTGAAGATGTCGTTTCTTCAGGGGGCAACCACAAAACCAACAGAAACTGACAATTAAATAATAAAAAAATGATAATGATGGTAACAGTAATATTAAAATAAAATAAAATGAAATACTGTATTCATCTGTGTGTGTGTTTGAGTGTGTGTTTGAGTGTGTGTTGCTCATATTCATTTTAGAGTGAACCCATCAAACATGAAATCAAAATAAAATTTAAAATTAAAATAAAAATAGTGTCTGTGTGTAATGGCACTATTCTGTCACAAGTGTGTAGTGCACTAAACTGGCCAGTGAGGGGCGCCACCTCTCTCTCTTGGGATGGGTGTGGCTGTGCGTGTGCGTGCGCCCGTGCGCGTGCCTGTGCGTGCGCGTGCCTGTGCGTGCGCTGTGCGTGCGTGTGTTTGGCGCTCTCTCTTTCTCTCCCTTTCTTGTGTGTGTGTGTGTGTGTGAGTGTGTGTGTGTGTGTGTGTGTGTGTGTGTGTGTGTGTGTGTGTGTGTGTGTGTGTGTGTGTGTGTGTGTGTGTGTGTGTGTGTGTGGGAGAGACTCTCAACAAAACAAAAAAAAAAATCAAGGCGCACAGAAGCCGAAAGCTGACACTTGTCCAAATGAAAGCATTAAAGCCAAACAACCATACAAAGATAAAAAAAGAAGTAAAACTCACTGAAGCATGATCTGAGTTCACATCATACCAAGATTGTATATGCGTATGCCTATTTTATTTGTTTATTGGATTCTTCATCTGTTTGATTCACAGAAACACAATTTAGGTTAGGTTCGGGGTTTTAATCTTTCGGTACAGAGGTGAACTCAGATCATGGCACCGCTGGGATGTTTTGGAAACCTTGTTGCCCGTCTATCTATGGTCAGGACCTCACAGGCTGTGGGTGTCCGAACAAAACAAAGTAAATAATGACCAGCCGTATTTTATGCCTAAACAAAATATCCGAGCCCGAAGAAAACCAGAGAGAACCTACAGCATTAAAAAGCACAGAACCTCAACCATTTGAGCCTTTCTCATGGCAGTTCACTGCGTCAAAACACAGAACAGCTGAGGATCAAAATCAAAGCTCAAAGCTGAAAATCAATACAATGCTTGACTGGTTCCAAAAAAAAAATCAACACAGAGCGAATATATATACATATATGTAAATGAAAATTTACATATATATATATATATATATATTTATAAAGGCAGCTTTACCTTAGTCCGAATTGGTGTTTGAGGTTCAACCGATGGTTCGTGATCCAGTCTCTGTCCGAGGGGTGGACAGAAGATGGTCCTGTTCGTGATCGCCAATTGTTACGGCTGAATTTACGGTTGACCTCATTTTGAGACATGATTCATTGCTCTGGTTGAATGATGGAGTCCAGGAAAAGCATTGATGATTTCATATAAAAAAGTTTATTCTATTGCTAAGTAAAAAGGTACAAGATGGAACAAAGTGGAACAAAATTAGCGTCCGTCCAGGCGGACGTCCGAAGGAAGTGCCGCGCCCTTTCCAACAGTTTCAAAGCTTAAGCTTTTTATACAGATAAGAAAAAGGTCCCAACAGTGAGAGACAAAAGGGAGGGAGTCAGATGCCCAATAGTGGAAAGATTTGAGGATGATGAAGATGTGTATGTTGTGATGAAGATGTGGCGCCACCCTTATCTCCATGATAGTGTGTGCTGCATGCGAGCAGAGATTCTGGCCTTGGCAGAGACTGTGCTGCACTGAGTACGCTCTGTACTGTTTAATCATGATTCAGCTGTTCAAAAGTGTAATGAGTAATGGAGTCGTCATGTATTAAAACATGACAAATTGTACACATGAACATACATTTGACGATATGATGATGAATATAATAATTGACCATAACATTAGTTATATAACAGTGTGGATTCATTAACATGTCAATGTTAAAATAATAATAATAATAATAATAATAATAATAATAATAATAATAATAATAATAATAATAATAATAACAATAATAACAATAATAACAATAATAATAATAATAATAATAATAACATGCCAGTGACACTTTTTTCTCCATCTGGTTACAGTTTGTTACAGTGAAATCAACTGTTTTTAAAGCCATATTTTTGTATTATTAAAAACGTATTACACTATAGTAATTTAAATAAAACTATAGATACTTTTTATCACTCACACAATTCAAAGTGTAACACTTAGTTCAATGTTACAGAATGGTGTTTATATTGTTTATTTAATGCCTGAAAGACCTTAGAAATGAAATGGTTAAATCATATTTCTGTTGTTTTTAGTGAGCTGATAAACATGTAAATGATTGTGTGAGGTGATCATATGATATCACATCATATCGATCACAGGCTTGTGAAACTAATCAAATTTGTATCGTGACAGACTTTGTGATATCGGCAAACATCGTATTGTGATGAAGCTAATGATTTACACCCCTACTAATAACTATATCTCTAACTCAAGTAAACAAACATTCCATTTATTTTCATGCTCAGTTATTCTGTTGTTATTTGTTGCTATGATAGTTTCTAGCGTATACTGATGATAAACTCTATTATTAAAGTGTTTTATACATATATTTGATATAGTTTTAGCTTTAAAAACAGACATTTTACCCAGCAAGATAATCAGATTCAAAAAGTGTTTACATTTACCTTCAACAACACAAAATATTCTGTGGTGTGATTCACAAAACAATATCTGTAGACCTTAACCATGACTGTACATTGACCCAAAACTTAGCCACATGTGGACTAAAATAAAACAGGGTTGCGGGGGTCTGCCAGTGCCAATCTCCAGCTCTCATTGGGCGCTGGGCGGGGTAAAATAATAATAATAAAATAAAATTATTAAACAGCATTTGTGTTAATATCTCTTTCATAGTACTTAGAGGGGAAATTATTAACGATTGCCTAAGGTTTTCAGAGTTTATCAAAATGGTAGAAAGTCACGTTTCATATATTTATATATATTTAAAAGGGCAGACACAACAAAGACTGTCAGTTGCTCTCATGGTACTACAGTTATTACTAATTATTGACATTAATACTGGATATTAATGAAAACATAAATCAGATAAAGTAACTGTATTAACTATATTTGCTATAGTAAATAGAGAGCCCTAATAAAGACTGTCCACAGGGTTATTGGTGTTATTGTTGACGCTTCCTTTGGGGGTGTGACTTTGTAGACGGTCCCTGCCCACTCCTTAGCTCATTAACATAAAGTGTGTTTTTCTGTAGTTTGTTCTCTGTGTTCCACTGAGTACACACAGGTTGTTCCACCTTTACATCGTCACATATTGATAGAGAAATGTGAGTGTGAATGAAGTGGGTCACCAGTTAAACTAGTCTCCAGTGTGTGTGTAACAGCGGATGAATGTGGTGAGTGAGTGAGTGAATGAATGGAAACACACGGAGTGTTCTAACCTCTTCCTTCACAGAGCACACATCTGAAAACTCCTCCGTTTCTTCTTCTCCGCTTTTCTCCATCTTTGGAGCAAACATTCCGTCCCACACATGGTCGGGATGACGAAGCACCTCCAGCACAGCTTTCCTCCTGCAGCCTTCATCATCATCATCATCATCACTGTCCGTCTTACTCATACTCAGCTTCACTTCCCTCAATAATATTTGTTCCTTTTCCTCTTCTTCTTCTAGTTTAACGGTAGTCATCATCCAGCTCTGTCCGTCCTCCATTTCACTGCTTTGTTCCTGACTCTAGCTGGTTGCCAGATACAACCGACGATTCCCCGCATGAAATATGTTGAATATCCACAGAAATGCCCCAAAAACCATCCGTTCATCATCCAAATAAAACATAAATATCACATTTAACCAACGTTAAACTGTTTGGTCACTAAAAATCAGTTTTTTTAATAATCTCACAATCAGCGGGAAAATATGTAACCTGGCAACCACTCCTAACTTTTGTTCTGACGTCACAATCAACTTTTTATAAACTTTATGACAAACCAGTCAGAATAAATGTGATTATTGGTGATTTAAGAGTGAATAAAGTAGTTACAGCCTGAATGATTTGGTCTGTGGATGATTTAATGGATTTTAGAAGAAATTTGTTGGGAAGTAATTAAATTATGATTAAATTATGATTGGTTTGTTCTCTAAAACAATAGATATTGTGGATAAATATTATACAAGCAGTGAAAGTAAAGTCACTGTAGATCAAATTAAATCCACAGTTGCTTTTATCTTATTTAAAAAAAAAAAAAATTATTTTTGTTTTTTTTAAGGAAAATAAATTATTTAAGCAGACATTGAACCATGATGGTTTTCTTCTAACTTTGAAAATAAATTATATTTTAAAAGCTATTCTACAATGGAGCATTGTAGTCAGTAAAAAAAAAAAAAAAACAGTTTTCCGAATAAAATTTTTTTTTATCCGTTTTCCGAATTAATTTTGCTTTGAGTGTCTGTGAAAAGCACCAAATAAAAGCCAATGCATCATTGTTATTATTATTATTATCCAAAGGTATCCGTGAATTTGCCGTAGTATTGTAGTAGTTGTTATTGAATTCAACCAGGACTCTAAGCTATGCTTTATGACGACTGTGTCCTCTAGAACTAAAGTATCATCTTTACCTGTCCGTCACTCATGTTAAAGTTGTGCCAACTGCAAATCCTTAATATCTTTATATTTTAATTTGAAAAGTAAAAATCAATAAATGGATGAATATCCAGCACTGTGGATGACACCATTGTGATGAACTCTGACCCGAAACCAGTCTCTGTATTAAAAAAAAAAAACATTACGAGATAATCCCCACAAGAAAAAAAAAATTAATTCGTTAAACGAATTTAAAAAAAATAATAATTAATTCCGAAATGGATTTTAAAAAAAAAATATTCATTTGGAAAACGAATTAAAAAAAAAAATAATAATTCGGAAAACGGATTTTTAAAAAAAATAATTCGGAAAACGGGTTTTAAGAAAAATAATAATTCGGTAAATGGATTTTTTTTAAAAAATAATTCGGAAACGGATTTTTAAAAAAAATATTCATTTGGAAAACGGATAAAAAAAAAAAAAAAATTAATTCGGAAACGGATTTAAAAAAAATAAAAAATTAATTCGGAAATGGACTTTAAAAAAAATATTCATTTGGAAAACGGATTAAAAAAAATATTCATTTGGAAAACGGATTAAAAAACAATAAATTCGGAAAACGAATTTAAAAAAAAAATAATTCAGAAAACGGATTAAAAAAATAAATAATTTGGAAAACGGATTTTAATTCGGAAAACGGATTAAAAAAAAAATTAGTTCGCAAAACGGATTTTAAAAAAATTATTAATTCGAAAAATGGATTTTTTTAAAAAATTAATTCGGAAAAAGAATTTAAAAAAAAATATTAATTCGAAAAACGGATTTAAAAAAAATATTAATTCGGAAAATGGATTTAAAAAAAATTAATCCGGAAAACGAATTTTGAAAAAAATATTCGAAAACAAATTTAAAAAAAAAAATATTAATTTGAAAAACAGGTTTAAAAAAAAAATTGATTCGGAAAACGGATTTAAAAAATAATAATTTGTAAAACGGATTTAAAAGAAAACTTAATTCGGAAATTGGATTTAAAAAAAAAAAAAATTCGGAAAACGAATTAAAAAAAAAAATTCGGAAAACGAATTAAAAAAAATAATTCGGAAAACGGATTTAAAAGAAAACTTAATTCGGAAAATGGATTTTAAAAAAAAGAAAATTCGGAAAACGCATTTAAAAAGAAAATTCGGGAAACGGATTTAAAAAGAAAATTCGGAAAACAGATTTAAAAAGAAAATTCGGAAAACGGATTTTTTTTTTTTTACTGACTACAATGCTCCATTGTATGGATCAGAGGTTTTCAACTGGTCTCACCCTGGGACCCACATATTACCACAGTCATTAAATCGTGACCCACTTTTTTTTTTTTTAGAATTCAACCAAACAAATGTAGTTTTTCAAAAACACATATATTTATATATATTTTTTTAAAAAATATATATATAAATCTATATCATGTGCAACATGCATTTCGCAGAATGCCTGTCAAAAATGTTTCTTTCAAATTAAGAGACAAGTCTAAATGAGAGACATTAGGTATTTATTTCTTTTTGACTAGCTGTCTGTGACCCAACCAGTACAGGTTCAAGACCTACTTTGAGCTCCAGACCCACCAGTTGAGAATAGCGGACGTAGATTACCCAGTGTTTACCAGTTATATAAATAAATAGATTTTTCAAGCCTTTTTCTTTATCTACAAACCTTTTCAAAATAAAATAGTAACATGCTGACTTTGTGATAAATAGTAAATAACACCGTTTAAATAAATCCAGTGATGTTTGGTTGAACCTGAGGAATTATTTACATTTTATTTTTTATTGACAAATATTTTAACTTATTTTGAAAAACAACAGGTTTTGCCGCTGGGTGGAGCTGCTTTATATACTTGGGTTGGACGGACACGCCTCCGTTTCTTCTTCTCCACTTTTCTCCAAGTTTAGAGCAAACATTCCTTTACACAGGTGGTCGTGATGACGTAGCTCAGCCTTCATCATCATCATCATCATCATCACTGTCCGTCTCACTCAGCTTCACTTCCCTCCATAATATTTCTTCTTCTAGTTTAACGGTAGTCATCCTCCAGCTCTGTCCGTCCTCCATTTCACTGCTTTGTTCCTGACTCTAGCTGGTTGCCAGATACAAACGACGATTCCCCGCATGAAATATGATGAATATCCACAGAAATGCCCCAAAAACCATCCGTTCATCATCCAAATAAAACATAAATATCACCTTTAATCAAAGTTAAACTGTTTGATCACTAAGTTAGTTATTTTATAATCTCACAATGAGCGGGAAAATATTCAACCTGGCAACCACTCAACTTTTGTGCTGACGTCACAACCAACTTTTTTTATAAACTTTATGACAAACCAGTCAGAATAAATGTGTTTAATGGTGATTTAGGAGTGAATAAAGTAGTTACAGTCTGAAGGATTTGGTCTGTGGATAATTTAATGGATTTCAGAGGAAATTTGTTGATTATAAATTAATTTATGATTAAATTATGATGGTTTGTTCTCTGAAACTATAGAAAAAGATCTAATGAATACATATTTAATGAGCAGTGAGAGAAAAGTCACTATAGATCACATTAAATCCACAGTTGCTTTTACTTTATTTGAAAAAAACCAATGTTTTTTAAAAAAGAGAAAAATGATTTATGCAGACATTGAACCATAATGTTTTTCTTCTTCCTTTGAAAATAAATTATATTTTAAAAGTTATTAGCTCCGATTTTTGTGGAAAATATTCGGAAAACAGTTTAAAAAATATAATTCGGAAAACGATTTAAATTTTTTTAAAAATCAGAAAAAGAATTAAATAATAATAATCATTTGGAAAACGGATTTAAAAATTTTTTTTATTGAAAAACAGATTTTTTTTTTTTTATTGACTACAATCCTCCTTCGTAATCTATCAAAAACACTCACTACCAACAGTATTCAGGTCAAATATCTGATAAAACGCTTCACATGAGTTCACTTTGACTTTATTTAAAGGGGACATAACATGGTTTTAAATCCTTCCTTTTTACATATAAATCATACAGTTGTGGTCTATATAAAGCGGATCTGCACTGCTTGGGTCATAATTCCTCATTATTATAGCTCCACCCCTTTTCTACCCCTTTTCTGATGTGCTTCTAAGAGCAACTCGTTTTGGTGTGGTCTCTTTAAATGCAAATGAGACACTTCATACCCCGCCCCCTCTCCAGGTTCAACTCCACCCTGCTCGGCCATTTTTGTAGTTTGATAGAAGAGATACGGCTATGTAGCGGTGCATAAACTTTTTATTCAGAGGTTATTTACACAATGTCAACAACGTTAGACTTGTCCATCCAGCCTTACATGTTCCAGCCAGAGTCTGACCCAGTGGAGCGAGATGAAAATGAAGATGATGAACCTGCAGAACCCTAACAAGTTAGCTAACACAAGCACCGCGCTAACGCTAGCGCCAAGCAAACATCACAAAATGCATTTTAATACAGTCTTTTCAAAGACAAAAACGGCAAAATGAAATGACTAATGAAAACTTTAGACTTAAATTAAATCACGTAGGCCATATCATCAAGGATCTAAAACGAGCACACAGCGCTAACATATGAAGACGGTGCAACTGCTAATGCTAACAAAACAATGACAGGGACGTCTTATCATCACACTTTTTAGCGTTATTTACAGCTTACCGAAGTGCTCTGTTCATCGTCTCCAAAGATAGAAGGAATTGAACCCTCAATCAGACAAAGTCTTTCTGTAAATCCTTCTTTATACTGGTGGAGGTTGATGAAGCAGTCATCATTGAAGTGCTTCACACACACAAAAATGACCTTACCCACAGATGTGGGTACATTTCTATAAAAAATAAAACTCAACCAGACACTTTGAAAAGGTTCTGATGCTGGGAGACGGTGTAATGAAGCGTGTGGGTGACTACATCCAACAACCCAACATTTTGACTTATCCTCTCGTAACTTCAGCATCCTTGAGCTTGGACTACAAAATAAAAGAGAAATAAAAATGGCGGATTGCTCGAAGTGTTGGACCTGGAGTTGATGTCCTAATTTGGCAGTTCCGCTGACGTTATTGTTCAAAAAACATAATAGAGAATCGAAAAATCGAAACAGATTGAAAAATATGACCAAAACAGAATATAAAGATATCAACGGAGCACCTGAAGAGATTAATTTGAACTTTTCTGTGCTTCTAAACAATCTAAATATACATCAAAATGCATTTAAGGGCTAAAAAAGTGGATTTAACATGATATGTCCCCTTTAATACAAAAATACAAAGACGTTTTACATGGAGGACAACGCCACCTTTGGACTTTCACCCAACGAAATATAACACAAGGCACTCAGGCCTGTATGTTAACATGGTCCCTTTTCAAAAGTGACTTTATTACCATTAAAAACTGCATTCATACAAAAAGGGAAGAACATGAACGGAGTATAAAATGATCAGTGCTAAGGCTAACCATGAAGAAGAGGAGGTAATGCTGAGGATCCCAGGTAAAAGAAAACAACACATTCACTACTAAACAATGAAAACTAGAATATTTACATTTCCTGAATAAAATATAAGTGAGGATGCAGGTGCTGGCACTGTATTAGCTTAGCATTAGCATTTGCTTTAGCATTAGCCTAGTGTTAGCAATTGCCTCGCATTGAAAAAGTTGATAAAAGCTGAAATGTGTTGAATGTTTTATCTGAAAGTGAACAGACAGATGACCATGTTAAAGGTTGAAATCAGTTGAAGAATAGATGAACAGCTGAAGTTCACTGTTGAAGGTTTAAAATGTTTAAAGTGTGGATGAAAAATGAGAAGTTAAAAAGTTAAATAGTTTTTTAAAAAAAGTTGAAAAGTTAGACATTATTTAAAACAGCATAAATTAAATTATTTGAACAGTTTGACACCAAACTTGTTTAAAATGCAAGATTAGTTAAAGCAAGAGGGAATAATAATAATAAAAACTGCAAATGTAATAAACTATCTACTAGAAACTCTAGTAGAAGCGACAAAGCAAACAACACTAGAGAAATGAACAAACTACAAATATACCAAAACTTTAACACAATGTACACAATAAGAAATGTCAAGATTAAAGAACAATAACACACACACACACACACACACACACACACACACACACACACACACACACACACACACACACACACACACAGAGTGTAGACTTTAGACAATAGTCAATTATCAACTGCCTTATTATCATAGAAACCATTCAAGATACTACACAATACACTGTGGTGTCCCTGTAGGTAAATGACTTTTTGACTCCAAGCTGCATACTGTATATCTATGGACATTCAAATGCTTTTATATTTAGTACATTTATAACTCAAATCACTCTCAAAATTGTGTAGGAAGTTATTGTCTCTTTAAAATGGACACATACTGTTCTTACATCAACTTTATATGTTTATTTCCTCTGATATATTATTTAAAAACATCCACAGTGACAGGAGGTGTCACCACCTTGTTTTCTTTACACATCTAGCAGCCGAAGAAGAAGCGGTGGGCATTCTTGTTTCAGATAGAGGGTGTTCCCGTGATAAACGGAAACGCCCATTTTTGGCCGCAGATGGACGATATTGAGTTTTATGGGGTATGTTACTAATCTAGATTACCTCTTATCTAATGCTAACGTCCAGGATTTAATCAGTGTGTCTTGGACTACAAAGCTAACGTCTTACTGAGCTAAATCACCATGGTAACTTATGCTGAACGGCTTGCCTGCTCAGCACCAGGTTTTTCTCTGTCTCGGATCTTAGTGAGTGATAAAGTCAGAATATTGATGCAATCCTTTCATTTACTGATGACATCATTTAGTAAAGATATAGATTTATATCAGATAGACTGATCTACAGTCAGTATGACAGATCATATGCACAGACGGGTGAAGTCATATTAATTCAATGAATGAATTAATTTATGACCTCACTCGTCCACACATACAGATCTAGACAAAGGCTTCATCAGCTGACTGTGAATGTGTAAAAGCATGAGATTATTTATGATAATCCATTAAATGTGATATTCCATCTATTGGATTAATATCATAAATAATCTCACACTTTTACACATTAACAGTATTAACAGCTTCCTGTCTGGGTTCTTTCATTCCTACCTTTTCTGTAACAACTGTGTTGTTTTTGGTTTGAATTGTGGATTTTAATTATTCATCATTTTAAACTTCAGTAACACCTGACCTGGTCAGACCAGATTATGAAGTGGATCAGATCTGAGGGAGTATAAAAGCTCCGCCTCCT